>NC_025688.1:4368851-4369340 GCF_000633955.1 Camelina sativa | reverse complement strand
GTGTTTTTCTGGGTTTATGACTTTGCTGTTCATCATGTGTGATTGTGAGTAGTTTCCTTAGCTCTTAGGGATGGTTTAGGCTGGATGGATGTTGTGGTTATTTGATTTGGTCAAGCTTGATTGTTGTAGATCTCTTCTAGGCTAGATGTTCTTAATGCTGATCCTATAACTGAGAGGGTAGGGTTTGATCTCAAGCTTCTTAGCATCACACCAATGTCTAAGGTGCATAGATAAGGCTAGATCTAGAGATTATCATTAGGCTTGCTAAGAGATTAGAAGTCTTGTTTGATTCTTGACATATTGCTTAATGCTTGCTTGTATAGATTCTTTACTTTGTGAGAACAAGTCTAGAAATATATGAGCTTGATTGTTTTTGCCATGAGAGTGGATTAACATGTTCTTAGAGATTAATGTCTAGAGATTAGCTCATGTTGATTAAGGCTTGTTGATCAAGTTAGATAACCACAATCTAAGTTCAGCCCATGAATC
>NC_025688.1:4368215-4368791 GCF_000633955.1 Camelina sativa | reverse complement strand
TGGCAAAGAACTAAGGCCCACTCGATTCCCATTTCTCTAGAATGATCAAGTGGAGGGAAGAAAAAGAACAAAAATTTGAATTTTCAAACTTTGGTCAAGGAGCTCGACCACGTGCTGGTCGAGTGTGGGGTCGAGTGGCAGCAAAAAGCAAGTCAAAGATTCCTATTTCAAATTTTGAATGTTCTATTCGAAAATGTCTTCAAGGATTACTAGGAAGTCTCAACAAGCGGCTGAAAGCTCCATGGATCGTCGTGATGCTAGTCTTGAATCAAGAGGAGAAACTGGAAGAGCCACTTGACGATCCACTCGAGCAAGCACTCGACCGAGTCCCAGTCGGTTGCCATCGTCGAGCTGCCCCAATCACCTTCTCCAAGTCACCAACCAGACCCCAACTACACATTTGACAGCATGAATGAGGATGTGGACAGCTTCTTCTCCAATCCTTGAGGTACCACTATCACCTTCACTTGTAAATATCATAGCATTTGACATTGTGTTTTGTTTTCTGTCTTGAATCCTCTTACAAATTTCTTTCACACAGAGGACTGTGTGATTTAAGTTTGGGGGAGGGTTTGA
>NC_025688.1:4367162-4367887 GCF_000633955.1 Camelina sativa | reverse complement strand
CATCGTCGAGCTGCCCCAATCACCTTCTCCAAGTCGCCAACCATACCCCAACTACACATTTGACAGCATGAATGAGGATGTGGACAGTTTCTTCTCTAATCCTTGAGGTACCACTATCACCTTCACTTGTAAATATCATAGCATTTGACATTGTGTTTTGTTTTTGGTCTTGAATCCTCTTACAAATTTCTTTCACACAGAGGACTGTGTGATTTAAGTTTGGGGGAGGGTTTGAGATAGCATTTGACATTGTGTTTTGTTTTCTTATTTCAAATTTTTAGCATAATCATGTTAGTATTTGCATATCATCTAAGGCATAGAAAACCCCTAAAAATTTGAAAAATTTTGCAAAAATCTTTATAAAAAAAGAGTGTTCATGTAGTTTGCATTGCATAATAGCATCTTGTTTAGCATGTTTCATGTAGGACTGTTAATTATTTGCATTAGGGATCTATGATGAGTTTTGCCTTGTTAGCTTGTTTAATTCACTAAACTAGGATCAATGTCCAAGTTAATAGTACTTTGATGCTAGTTGAGTAGTAAGAAGCATAAGATTGAACCAAGCCTTGAATTCTTGCAGTGCATTTGGTCTAAATTGAAGCATGTTGTGATTTGATGCCATTTCCTATTTATATGAACCTAATATTGACTTGTAATTATCAGTTTGTGCATTGCTTTAAACTCATGGATACCATATACATATTTGGATCATCTTTCTCCTTTTT
>NC_025688.1:4332916-4365134 GCF_000633955.1 Camelina sativa | reverse complement strand
TTTCATTCTAGTTGCATTTCTGTTGCATTCATTTAGTTTCCTGTTCATTACTTTCCTTGCATTAGTTCATTACCTGCATTACTATAGTTTGATATCTGTTCTAGTTTCATTACTGCCATAATCATTCTGTTCCATTACATTTAGTATCTTGTCCATTCTGCATTTTACATTCTACAATAGGTTGTTAGTGACAAACACCCTCTATAATTGGCTTAACTTAGACAAGTATTGCACACTCTGATTGCTTGCATTCACTCATTTAGGATTGATACCTCTTATACTACAATTGCATAAGGGGAATTGAAACACCTTGCTTTCACTATTGTTCATTATCATATCATTCATTCACATTCCATTTCACACACACACAAGAAAGATACTAGTTTCATTATGCCTAAAGACAAGATTACTTTCTCTCATTATTTTTTTATGTAGTTGTCTTCTTTACTGATACTAAAAATAATAATTTTAATTCATTTGTGTCTGGTCCGAATTGAAACTAAACCAAATATCTGCTATGCATTCATATTATGTATGTTATACCAAATAAATATTTAATAAACTGTTGGAAATGTTTGAATTAGTTTATGATAACACGTAATATCACTTAACTAAATTATATCTTATTTTTTTTAAAGAAATATCATCTGGTCTGAGTAAAGGTTTATGTCAAAAAATTTCAATTTTAAAAAATTTTACGCAAATATAACCCCGCACGTACGTACGGATCCGAACCTAGTATTTACTTAATCAGACATCTATAAATTTACGCCAACTTTATAAATTTTAACGACTACCACTAGTTTTTAAATGATAATTTCTAATGAGGAATTTGAGAGGTATCTCTCCTATTGGCTATAAAATTTTTATAATCCCCTATATAATAAAACGGAAGTACATAACCTTCTTTCGTAGACAATATAATTTTTATAAGTTGGTTACAAAATAAGTTATAGATTAAATATAGGTTGGTTACAAAAAAAGATTATAGATTAATTGGTCAATTTGTGGGCTATATGAATACACTTAAAAATATCCCAAAGAATCATCTTAAAGGTAACATTCCAATGATTTATACAGTTTCCAAAATAAAAATGTTAGTATTCCATGTATTGTTAGGCATAAAAATATATTGTTAGTCGCAAAAATAAATAAAATCTTGGCAATTTATCGCACATAATCGTGATTTCCAGGATCTTATTGTGCAGTTGAAAATAAAATCTTACTTAAGCACGGGTCATATTAAAACACTTTCACCAAACATGTTCAAAAATTAAAATAAAAACAAATAACAAACATAATCATTTCTCATACATAAAATTACAAAATTAACAATATAAAACATACAAAATATGTATTTTTGCAAGTCATCATATTTAGCATATGATTTTATTGCATAATGTTTTGTCTAAAAAAACTTTCAAAAACAATCATATAAATTATATTTTATTTTAAAATATAATATAAATAAAAGAAATTTCAACTCGTGCTCTAGCACGGGTCCTAATCTAGGGGGTGTATTGAAACAATGATTTTAGAGAGATTCTATGGGATTTAGAAAATTTAGAATTTTGATAGATTTTAGGGTATTGATATGATTTATGGTAAAATTCTTTCAAATCCCACCTAAAACCATGAGATTTGGATTTCTGTATTTTTAACTAAACAAATCCTCTCAAATCCTCCAGAATCCCTAAAACTTATTAAAATCCAAATCCACAAACTGTTTTGAATAACAGTGGATTTTAAAGTAGATTTTAAAATCATCAGTTCAATAACAGTTGATTTCAGGAGACTTTTTAAAATCAATGATTGAATAACATAGAATTTGTAACAATTATACAAATCACCTAAAATATCAAGTTGAATACAACCCCCTAATTTTTCTTAAATATACCCAAATCTCTAAAATATCCTGACGACCTTTCCATGTCCATTTTCTTTTACCTTGATCAAAATTAGTGAGATTTTTAGAGGTTGAATATACATATTTTAATTTTTTTTTATCTGGTTATATTACCCAGAATGAATTTACATATTTCAATTTTTGGATCCGGTTATATTACCCGTAATTTTTGATCATTGATAGATTGATTAGTTCCTGTAAATGGTATTTTCGAATATTCTGATTATTTTGGGGTTTAAATGTTGAACGGTATTGATATAGTAGGTAGTTAATATCCGTAATACATGATCCCTTATTCTTCGTTGTGTTTTTTACTCACAGTATAATGTGGAAGTTGTTTGGATATACTTGCAAGATGTACAGGATCGGAATGAGACTGTATCCAAACAGAGAGGGTCCGTGTCCTTTTGCACTAATAATTATCTTGTTGCCTTTAAATTTTTTTTTTTTCTTCTTCTTTTTTTCTTGCGTAGGGGACAATATATGGAATCTTTGCCAAAGTTTTTTTTTATTTTCTATTTTGTACTACCTAATTAATAGTATAGATATGCAAGTTTAAACGAAACTGGTTTCTCGGGTACGGGATCATGGTTCGATAGGTGTCTATATTCCTTTGCTTAACACTTTTGATGCATTAAAAATACTATATTTTTTATCGTTTTTGTATTTGTCTCATGTTCACTATAATCATCCTTAAGTTTCTCTTCTCATTTTCTACATATTAGTCTACATATATGTCCAAACATACACAACTTCTTTGACTCGTTGCCTTGTCTCTTCTTTTCTTTTCCCATGTTTTTGGTATATATCTTGTGCATGATTTAAAACTACAATTGTTGCATTCAAACTTGTGCTCCTTAGGTCTTCAAAAAACATTTGATCAATCCTGTGACCGTGTCATGTGTATTTTGGATATTTGGCATGCAATTTAAGAAAGTAGACAATGTTATTTAGTTAACTATATATAGGACACGAGTACTCCACACTCATCATCAAGGTCTCCTTGACAAGGAAGTACCTCTGAGTTAGAGAGTTAGAGCCCATATGATTTACTAATTCGTGATCAACACAAATTAGAAAAGATTAAAACTGTCAACAAGTATACAATAATTAGCCATGGGGACCAAGCCTAAAAACATCAATTGTTCATGAAAACTTTATCGTTAATTGTTCATATAACCTTCCTATATTGTTTCTGTTGATTATGAATTTTCAATAATATAAAGTTAAACCAATGAGAAGTGAGTTGGTTATGGTCTGGTACAAAGATCACAACCAGAGAAGGATTCAAGAGTGGTTAAAGTGATGGTCAGAGTTTGTTGGTTCTGTTGTGCTCTCCCATGTGGCCATGTGTATATTTGAGACTCTCGTTCATTGTGTATGCATCTACTCTCTCTATTTCTCCTGTTTCCTGTAACACACCGCTGTAGTGAATTGTTTGTAACTCGTAGTGGAAACTTAGAATCCTTTACTTGTTTGATGATCATAGTGAAGATTCGGTTTTCCGCGTTGAAAGTTTTGTCAATTCAGTTGGTAATCGCATATTGCTTATGATATAGGTAACTTTAGCCCTTGATTCATAGTATTAAATAACACAATCGTTAAGGAGCTGTGTAGAATATGATAAGATATAGAAGTCAAGTCTTCACTACAACAGTTTTGTAGTGTCTATATTGTATCATTCTATAGAAAACAACTGCTTATCTAATTTAAAAATTTAAATGATCACTTTCGCATTGTGTTTCTTTCTTGATTTTAGTATAGACTTTAGAAAAAAGCTAGAGCCATTGGACAATTTCAAGAATATGGCAAAGCTCTCTTTCTTTACATTTGTTCCAAAACAACGCCGTACGGAATCGGAAACGACGAGAGCCTCTCGTTTCAGAGGAGAGAGAGAGAGAAAAATCTTATCTTTGCGACTGTGTTGGTGCTGTCAGCCATGGCAAAGACAGAGCCACGATCTCACTCTTCTCTCTTCGTCTGTTCTGTGTCTGCATTCAAAGAGAGTCTCTGTCAGAGACTCTGAAACGAAGCAGCGACTCTAACAAGTTCATTAGAGAAAGTGTTGTCCTGTTTTGATTTCAATGGCTTTACATTCGTGCTTAAAGACTACAGTTCCGATGTCTCCGACCACCGGATTTAATCTTTCCGGCAGTCTTATGAAGTCGGACAGTGGCTTCGCCATTCCGACGAAGTTACAGAGCATCCGAAAAGGTGATCGAGAAAGATTGAGAATCCAAGCTGTTTTCAGCTTTCCTCCTGCGTTTCTGACAAGAAACGGTCGAGCTGAGAAGCAGAAACAGCTCAAACAAGATCTTCTTGAAGCCATTGCACCACTCAAGCGTGGTGCTAAGGCCTCGCCTGATGATCAGCTTCGGATTGATCAGGTTCTTGATTTCTCTTCCTGTGGGAACCATCATTAGGGTTTTGAGAATAGTTTTGGTACACTAGAGTCTAGAGAATGTGATTGAGAAACAATTCTGAGTGACTTTTGTTTGTATGGAGACAGTTAGCACGTAAAGTGGAAGCAATTAACCCAACGAAGCAGCCTCTGAAGTCTGATTTAGTCAATGGGAAATGGGAGCTCATTTATACAACCTCTGCTTCGATTTTGCAAGCAAAGGTTAGAACATGTGTTGCTGTTCTTGTTGTTGTCTTTGTTGGTTTTTGGCTTGTTATGTCAATCTCTTTATCTCTTGAACAATGCAACAGAAACCAAGGTTCTTAAGATCAATAACAAACTACCAATCTATCAATGTCGATACACTAAAGGTGCAAAACATGGAGACTTGGCCTTTCTATAACTCGGTAAAGCTTCTAACCGCTGAATTCTCTTTCAAACTATGTTTAGAGAACATTGTTATTGCTTTCCATTGTGATTTAAACCGTTCCATTGTGGCTAACAAGGTAAGAACCTAGGAGTAAGACCAAACTTTTATCATCAGACATCAATCTAGCATTATTTTTGGAGAGTCTTTGTAAAGTGAGTCTCATATATTAGCAAACTACAATGTTTACCTAGGTAACTGGAGACTTGACACCCCTCAATACAAAGAAGGTTGCTGTGAAACTTCAAGTGTTTAAAATTCTCGGCTTTGTAAGTACACCAAAACTACTTGCTGCTATATAAGAGAAAAACTGATTAAAATACCATATGCTTCTTGTACTGATTGGTGTTTTCTGTGCAGATTCCCGTAAAAGCACCTGATTGCGCACGCGGTGAACTAGAGATTACCTATGTGGACGAGGAACTACGGTCAGTAGTGAATGATAGTTTTCATTTTCATGTATTATGAACAAATATCCAAAAGGTTTTGAGTATTGAAAGATGTTTTTGTTTTGCAGGTTATCAAGAGGTGACAAAGGCAACTTGTTTATATTGAAGATGTTTGATCCGACTTATAGAATCCCTCTCTGATTTATCGAAATGGTTCCGAGCCATCATACAAACCTTGTTCTGTCTCTCTTCATCATGTAATCTAACATAAAATCTAATAAGAGAGAATAGAAAAAAAGACGAGCTTTTTTGTAAATGTTTCAGCTTGTTCTGATCGACATTGCACTATTATGAGATAAAAAAAAAGCTCAAAACTTTGAATTGTCAAGAGAAATCAGAAAAGAACTCATGTCCCTGTGTTGGACAAGGGGTTATTCTAGGTTCTAATTTGCATCAACATGTTACAATAAAAATTTGGATTTTGTCTTCTTTCATGTTGTGTGTTTCTCTGATAAAGGACGCCGTACAAAGCTGGCGAGACACACAGACCTCTCGTTTGGGAGTTTGTCGTCAAATATAGCCCTTGCAACGATTTCTTCTTCCTTCTTCCTCGTGAAACTCTTCATTCGTTTGTTTAAAGTCTCTGATGGGTTTCATCTCTCAGCAATCTTGAACCAGAAAAGGTTCAACTTCTATTGATTACCTTCATCGAGGTAGGTAAGTTCTATTCCTAACTTGATAATGCTCATATGCATCTGTGTATTCTACCAGGATTCTGAATCTTGATTTGGTTGAATTTGTTAAATTTGGACTTGTCTTCGCCCTAATAACCAATTAGATTGACTCTAATCCTTTATACAGTAGAACCTCCATAAATTAATACTCTTTAAATTAATAATAAGATAATATTTTTTTTGGAAATGATGCATTTCGATAAAATAATAAGATAATATTTTTTTTGGAAATCCTATGTAAAAATATGGTTCCATCAATATCATAAATTAATAATCATATAAACTGATATATATATATATATATATATATATATTAAAAAAATCTAGTGAAATATGATTCTATTGTTATTTGCCTATTTTTTTTAATTTGCATTCTTATTGGAGCTCATCTCTAATTTTTTCATTGTTGTATATTCAAATTACATCCATAAATTGTAAAGAGTTATAGATACGATAATTGTTTCTTTAGTAATTGGTTTTAAAGTTACCACAATATCTTCTACGACTTCATTACTACCATGAAAGGTAATAGTAACAATTTTTTCTAAACTCTAAACTTCTAACATTTCTCATTTTTACCTAGCTAATATATTAAACAATTAACATTCATCCTATTACGATAGCCAAGAATATAAATTAAGAAATTTCTTTAAATATGTGAATGATAACAAAAGTATCTTATTTTGTAATAGAAAATTTTCAATATGAAATGAGAAAATCTCTTTATAAATTAATAAAATATTAATTTATCGATAAATTAAAACCTCTATAAATTAATAAAATTTCATGGTCCCGATCTTATTAATTTATAGAGGTTTTACCGTATATTAATGATAGTTTTTATCAAACTTCAGATGTGAGACTTTGATTGTATTTCAACAACCGATAATAAACCCCTTCTTGGACCCCCATTACTCGGGTTAACAAGAGACATGTCCGTATCCACTTTTCTAGATCCACCAGAATTTTAATTTTGGACTCTGATACCATGTTAAATTTGGGCTTGTCTTGGGCTTCTAGCTAAAAATCAATTGGCAATTATTAGATTGACCCTAAGCCTTTATATATTAATGATAATTTTTATCAAACTTTATATGTGGGACTTGGATTGTATTCCAATGGAATTGTGATCAGTTGGCTCCAATCCCAAACTATATGATGTGCATGCGGTACAGTTATATCCCAAACTATATGATGTGCATGCGGTACAACTGTACAAGAGTCACTGTAAGATTCTTATATTTTGCCTCTTCTTGGTCCCATCAAAACCTTCTCACATATTTCTTATCTTACTGTCTGATTATCATCTTTAGGGTATTAAGTTTGATCTAAGAGCTTCTTGGAGTCGTAATTTCATAATGCTTATGATATAGGTAACTTTAGCCCTTGATAGAACTCAAGTTGTCACATAACTAATGTACCCAATAGTTTTCTAGTCTCATTCTTGTATCAATTGGAACTATAACAAACAAATGGGTCTCAGTCTCATTGTGTTCTTTCTTGATTTTGGTATAGGACTAGAAAATGGGGAAGCTCATCTTTTTACATTTGTTCCAAACGACGACGTAATGAGTCGGAAACGACGAGGGCCTCTCGTTTGAGAGGGAGGTGTGGAAAAATCATATCTTTGACTTGCGGTGGTGTGTCTTGTCAACCATGGCGAAGACCGAGAAACGATCTCTCTCTCTTTTCCCTTTCTTATGTGTCTGTCTTCGAACAGAGTTTCCAACTCTTAAAACTCCATTGGAAACCAAGGAAACAGAAACCAAGGTTCTTAAGATCAATAGCCAACTACCAATCTATCAATATGGATACACTAAAGGTGCAAACCATGGAGACTTGGCCTTTCTATAACTCGGTAAGGTTTCAAACCACTGAATTCTCTTTTCGTTCCATTCACAAGTAGGTTTGAGTTGTGTTGAACCATATACGATGCTCTTTTTCTCTGTGATGTGGAAACCTATTTGATGTGATCCATTGTTATAAATGTTCAAAAGTTTGTGACTTTGTCACATATGTGTAATGATCACGTTCCATTGTGGCTGATTAGGCAAGAAAGGGGACTAATACTAAAGTTATAGCGTTTCCATCTTTGGAGAGTAATATTCCTATAGCAGAGTTTGTAAAATGAGACTCATATATGATAGCAAACTACAATGTTTTCCTAGGTAACTGGAGACTTGACACCCCTCAGTTCAAAGAAGGCTGCTGTGAAACTCCAAATGTATAAAATTCTCGGCTTTGTAAGTATACCAAAACTCTTGCTGCTATATGTGCGTGCGTCTATAAGTGAGCCTGTACTGATTGATTCATACACCGTATGCTTCTTTTACTGATTAGTGTTTGCTGTGCAGATTCCTAAAAAAGCACCTGATGATACCGCACCTGGTGAACTAGAGATTACCTATGTGGACGAGGAACTACGGTCAGTTTTCATTTCTATATGGAACAGACAACCAAAACGTTTGAATCTTTAAAGGGATGTTATTTTTACAGAATAACAAGGGGTAAAGGCAACTTGCTGTTTGTATTGAAGATGTTCGATCCCACTTATCGAATCCCTCTCTGATCGAGAAAATGGTTCCGAGTCATCATCATACATACCTTATATCTCTCTTCAAGTGTAATGTAACATAGTAATATCCAATAAGAGAGAATAAAAAGACGAGCTTCTTCTGTAAACGTTTAAATGCTAAGCAACAAAAAGCACAAAACCTTAAATGGGATAAATCTCAGCAATAAAAATAAAAATTTGGTTGTTTTTCTTCTTCCTTATTGTGTGTGTCTCTGATGAGTGGGTAGGGTATTAAGTTTGATGTAAGAACTTTCTTCGTAAATCACATAAGAAACTCAGAAGAGAGTCTCAACAAAGTAAATACATGACAAAAAGAAATGTAACATAAAAAGAAGTTTCTTCTCCAAAATTTGAGGACCTATTTGATGTTGTTTATTGCTGCTCCTCGAGATTATAATAGTGACAATTAGATCATCCTTTTGAAAGTTCAGGTTTTTGTGATTCTAGCATTTGCATCTAAACTGGTTTGTTTTTAACTCACCAACCTTGCTCCCTGTAAGGCTATTATAAAAACTTTTTTTTATGTCAACAACCAAGACTTCAATTAAGATTTTGACAACTTTTGGTCACATTCACGAGTTGTCCTGCTTTGGAATCTTAAAGGGGAATGGTGTATAGGGCCAACCACACCTCACTGTACAGATGTTGTCTGATGGACCCTCACACACATGACATAATCACACACTATTTCTATATATATAATAAATTCTTGTATCTTTCAAGTTTCAGAACAAGGTTCCTTATCACACGAGCCTCTCATCCAAGTCCAACGATCTTATTCACTCCAACCCCGCTCCACTTCTTCTTCTTCTTCTTCTTCTTCCAAACATGTCTCAGAAACCAAAGCATCTCTCTTTAGTTATGTCTTCACTTCTAATTCTTTTAGCCACTTTATTATTATCTTCGTCAGCAGAGTCCAAAACCTTCTGGGGTGATGTGAAAGCTCTCAAAGACTTGAAAAACTCAGTAGATGCCAAATCCATGAGTCCAGGCTCTTGTCTGAGTACCTGGGACTTCTCCCTCGATCCCTGCGACAATGTCTTCAGCGACACATTCACTTGCGGGCTCCGCTGCGTATCGGGTCGGGTCACTGAGCTCAGTTTTGACCAGGCCGGTTACTCCGGCTCCCTCTCTTCCTTCTCCTTCAACCTCCCTTATCTCCACACCCTCGATCTCACCGGCAACTACTTCTCCGGTCCACTCCCCGACTCACTCTCCAATCTCACCCGTCTCACCCGCCCCGCCCTCTCCAACCCCTATGTTCTTGAAAAATTAGGGTCCGATCTCTCCTCAAAAATTAGGATTTCTCATAATTATGACGAAACATAAGAAAATAAAATTTATTCTAAATACTCAAAAAAGGTTTGGATTTGACGGCCACCTCCACACATGTTGGGTCGGAGGAACTCCAAAAGAATGAAGAAGATGAGGAGCTTGAAGATGAGAGGGTGTCTCTCACTCCGGTTGTTGATGGAGATGGTGACGAAGTCGAAAGAAGTGATAAAAAAATAGAACAGTTTATTGGAAAACTCGTATAACTAGGTAGAACCATATTTGTGGGGAAAAAATTAGTATATATAGGTAAAACTATATGTCTGGGTATAAGTTGGTGATGATTGATAGCATTACAACCTCTGAGAATGTATTTTCTGCCGATAGAGTATAACAAAAATATTAAGGTATCACATTAAAGAAGTTTGTTGTAAATGGTGTATTTGTAGTTACTCATTTTGATTTTGATTCGGTGTAAATAGTGTATTTGTAGTTGACTCATTTTGATTTTGGAGAACTTGGTAAAACTTGGTAAAAGTAAGTTGATTTGTTTTGATTTTGGAGAACTTAGTAAAACTTAGTAAAAATAAGTTTTCTCGTTTTGATTTTGGAAAACTAGGTAAAACTTGGTAAAAGTAAGTTGTCTCATTTTGATTTTGGAAAACTTGGTAAAAGTAAGTTGTCTCGTTTTGATTCTGGAAAACTTGGTAAAACTTGGTAAAAGTAAGTTGTCTCGTTTTGATTTTGGAAAACTTGGTAAAAGTAAGTTGTCTTGTCTTGATTTTGGAAAATTTGGTAAAAGTAAATTAGTTTTTTAGTTCACACTTTTTAGCCACGTGTGCAAGTTTTACTTTTCTACTTTTACTTTTAGTTCACATAGTTCTACTTTTAGTTTTTTTTCAATTAAATTAGTTTTACCTAATCTTATAATTACATTTTTTAGTTTACAGTTCACTTAACTCTATTAACCTATTCTTATGAGTTTTTTATGCATTCATATGTTAAAAAACTTCAATTTCATAATTTTGTCATCCTAACTTGGTTATTATTTACAAAGTGATCTTAAAAATATAAGAAAACAATTATTTAGGCTCTTTCATAACAATTCAAAATTCACGTACTTTTAATATGAACATTCATTGTTAGTTTTTTATTTTATTAATTCTTAATTTTATTATTTTCATTCTTTAATACAGTTTTACCAGTTTTTGCCAGTTTTACAAGATAATTCAGTTTTACCAGTTAGTATAGTTTTACCAGTTTTCCCAGTATACACATCTTTTGAATGAAAAATCAAACAGTACTAGACTTTAAATTAAGTTTCATGATTATTGTGACATAAGCAATTAGTACTACATGAATCAAACACAAACATTAAAAGAATTATGAAATAACAACCATTGGAGTGCTTGAGCATGTGTGCATCTTGTTGTACCTTCTAGTCGAGAAAATCTCTGTATTTGGAATCCTACCAGCCAGTTTTATAATTTTATATCACTCTTGTCTATTATATTGTACATGCGACCTCCACACTTAAATTGTGTGTTGACTTTCTCGCAAATTATATCCTGTCAAACAAATTCAAAAAATAAATAAATTAGTAATACTACTAGTTTTACTGGTTGTACTACATTAATCAATTTTACCAGTTTTACCAATCGCGATAACTCAAAATCAAATCTAGGAGTTCATTCTAATCTCTATAATTCACTGCAATTCAACCGTAAGATCCATTTTTTATCAACTAATAGCTCATTTGATCCATATATCATGGTAAAACACCGAATTTGCTAAGGATATCAAGTCAAATCCAATCTAAATTTTAAAATTCCAAAACCTAATCTAATTCAATTATTCTTATGTTTGTTGAAGAATGCACTTGCATTATAAGGAGAGCTTGATACAACTCAAAATGTGAAGACACGGCGGTAATGGAGAGTTCCGACGAAGAATCACCGGTGGTGGAATCAACGACGTCGAGCAGCGAGCTCGCTCGATTGTTTTTTTCCACATTTTATTTTTTTTTCTTTTAATTAATTCAATATTTAAATAATAATAAATGAAATCAATGTAATCGGGTAAAATGAATTGAAGGGTAAAATCGGGTTTTCGTTTTAGCTTAAATGAAATAGGGACACGAAGACTAGAGAGGGAGATAGGAGATTATAATTTTGGTAAAGGGGACTTTTCGGGTGATTTCTCCCCGATCTCACTCAAAAACCTCTATTACCTCGACGCTAGCGATAACCGGATCTCGGGTCGGATCCCATCAACGTTACCGGAGTCTCTAGTCCAAATCTCGATGCGAAACAACTTCATCCGAGGAACCATCCCTCAAAGCTTCAAACTTTTAAGCTCTCTCCAAGTGATTGATCTTGCCCACAACAAACTCAGCGGCTCAATCCCATCTTTCATCTTCACTCATCAGTCTCTACAGCAGCTAACACTCTCCTTCAATGGCTTCACTTCTTTAGACTCACCTTACTATTCCCCCTTGAGTCTCCCCAGCGAGCTTACATCAATCGATCTCAACAACAACCGGATCCAAGGCGTGTTACCTCTGTTCTTGGGTTTATCACCAAAGCTCTCAGCTTTGTCCTTAGAGAACAACAACTTCTTTGGTATGATTCCGACACAATACGTCTTGAAAACCGTATCGTCCGGATCCGAATTCGCCCGGTTTCAGAGACTCTTGCGAGGTAGGAATTTCTTATTCGATGTCGTGCCAGCCCATAGGGGAAGCAACCCAAGCAAAGGATTGGGGTCCCAGTTTTTTTTCATTTTTTTTCTTTAGTAATTAAGGCCTTTTTTTAGTTTTATTTGATTAAGTATTTAGAAAAAATGCTCAATTTTATAGAAAATAAATAAATTTGTCCCAAAAAATGAGATTTTAGTATGAATTTGGTTTAAAAAATTTTAACTTTTGGTCTGAATCTATTAAAAATAGGTCTAAATTTTTTTTCTTTAGTATAAGAGATAAAAAAAAAATTGTTCTAAAGCCTCCAAACTAAATTATGCGTAGGGCACCCAATTATACCGGACCGGCACTACAGTACTGGGTCCTTTGATGGCTCTGAAGCCTGGCTCAGCGAACTTGCAGCTCACCGGAAACTGCTTCTCGTGGTGTCCGGCGACTTTGTTCTTCTGCCAAGGGGAAGAGCAGAGGTCTCCTAATGAATGCAGAAAGTTTAGCCGTGTTATTCCATGATTCTTCTCATTTCTTGTTTTATCCCGGTCCGGTCGAGTTGGCCTTCCTATAACTTGGTAAAGTTTCCAAAACCTGAATTTTCTATTTTTGTACCGTTTGCACAACGATAGAAATATTCCTTTAAAAATATTTATTGTAGGAGGTTCTAGATTCTTTGTTAGGCAATATTTATAGCGTAGAATATGTAGAGAATGGTTGTTGAAAAAATAAAAAATATGTAGAGAATATGTTTCGTTGTTTGTTTGAAAAAAAGATTATATCTCCAATGAGATAACAAGCTAAATAAATGCATAAATGTATACAGACTTAGCAGCTGTAATATACTACTCGACTTTAAAATTTATAGTCACTTACTTTTCGAATGTGAGTTCGATTAATAAAGATGGAGTTTGATTAACACAAGTTTATTTTGCACAACCTGTGATCAGTCATTGCATAATCGCGTATAAGATAACGTGACACGAACAATTAATATTCTCGTTAATGCAACTTCAACTTGTTTGGGTCTAATTTCTTAGGTCCATTAATGGTTTGTAATGGCAAACTATTGGCCCATTAATAGTGTCAGATGAAAATTAAAAATATCACAATTGTTTAATCAAGCACTGTGACATGAAGACACAGTATCCTTTATTCGCCGGTTATACTCATTATTTTCCGGTTTAGAGATAACACTATCTTTTTATGAATTAGAAAAATCTTTGGTTTAAAAGGGTGTAAAACATTTTGGGGTATGAAGGAGTTTACAGACTTGAATAAATGAGCTAGCTGTCAAAATATAATGAAAACATTTAGGGTATAAAGGAGTTTACAGACTTGACTTGAATAATTTATTATTGGTGCAAATTAGATATTTATTTAGACAAATATGAGCTGGATGAATTTTTTCCATTTTTTCTTTGGGAAAAAAAAAAGAAAAAATAAATAAGAAACTCTTTTATTCTTTTATTTATTCTTCAGTAGTAGTAGTACAGTAGGGGCGTGGGGTGGGGACGTTAGAAAAAGGACGACAGATAGAGAGGTACACTCCCAACAAAAACTTCTTCGTCTTCTTTGACTATCGAAAATCAAAGATCCTAACCGCCATTAAACCCTAGCTTGCTTTTTTTTTTTCCTCTATTTCTCTCACTTCTCTTCTTGCGAAAGGTGAAGATTCACATTCGCCTCTCCGCGCTGATATCTTTGTTGTTTTTTGGATTTTGTTTTGGTTTTAATTAGTTACACTCGAGAATGAGGAAGGGAGCGAAGAAGAAAGGAGGTTCGAGAGGAGGCCGTAAAGCTGGTTCTACTTTGCCGGCGAGTAAGAACGTTGATGCGGTGGTAGAGACCTCGACGCAGGGGAAAAATGAAAGTGCTTCTTCTTCACAACCGCCGGTACGGCGTAGAAAGCTTAAGAGAGGCTCGCAGACGGAACTATGGCATAAATCGTCTCCTAGAGCCAAGCGAGCCAAAGCAACCAAGGCGCAAGAAGATGAGCCTGAGTACTTCATGGAGAAGCGTCATCTGGTATTTTTTTCCTTTAGAGACTTGTTTGGATTTACTGTTTACACATATTTGACTTAAGATTACAGAGTTTGATTGATGAGAAAGGTTTAGGGTTCTTTTATCTTCATGATTAAACCTTGGTTTTTGTGGCTAATTCTTTGTAAACTGTGAATACAGTGGGACCAGCTGGAGTCACTATATGAATTCGACTGGGATTTTACAAATCTTGAAGTAAGTGGCTTCTATCATACTGTATTTAGGTTCCTTGGGAAACCAATATCGTAGAACACTCTAGTTTGTTTTGGTTAAGACGTGTTCTCCATGTAAGTTTGCTTGTGACCTGTTCAGATTCTGCATCTATCAGAAAGTTTGAAAACTTTTTGGTTCCTTTCCTGAACCAGTGCGGTTAGAGTGTAATATATTGAATGTTAATTCTGTAATAGTCGTTTTGTTGCCATTGATTTTTTTAATAGAATATTGATCTTGTATTTTTGTAGGCTCCTACAGATTAACTCTCTTTTCTTATTAGACCTGTTTCACTTGGCTTAATTTGCTTAAGAAGGTTCATATTATTAACTGGGTTGTCTTCTAACTGTTGCAGGCTGACTTAGTAGTGAACACAAAGATTCAGTTAATGGCTGAGAAGCCAATCTTCAAGAGTGACACAGATTTTGTGAAAAACAATTGCCGTCGTTTTGTGGTTATATTGCATGTTGACTGTACCTCCTCAAATGAATCAACTAGTAGTTCTGTGATTTTGGCAAGTTCCACGTCCAAGAGTTGTCAATCATCTGAGTCAAAACAGTTAGATCCTTGGATATTATTAGATGCGCTGGTCAGTGTGCTTGCAAATGAAAACCGGGTCCACTCCAAATCTTCTCTGATCGCGTTAAATGTGTTTTCTGAAACACTTTTGTTTCAAGCTCGTGTCAAATATGCTAATGTGCTGATGGCTGGGGGTGGTCACAATGCCTCCGTGATTGTCTCGAGCCCTTCTACAAATCCATTGTATTCGCCCCATCCAAGTGTGCGGATACCAGTGTTTGAACAACTTTTGCCCCAGCTTTTGCATGGCTCTTATGGGAGCACTTGGCAAGCGCATGTGGGAGGGGTTATTGGCTTAGGAACATTGGTGGGGAAAGTGAATGTTGAATCGTTAAGTTATGTTCAAGTAAAGATTAAGCGTGGTCTGGTTGAAGTTTTAGTTCCTGTTTACGCTAGTAAAGAGCCTAAAGAGACAAGTCAGGTTCTTATGCAGATTCTAGGTGTGGTTGATAATGTTGACGCTTCAAACAGTGAAGCACGTAGAAATAGCTTTCAAGATGTTATAGGATATCTTGTTAGCGGGTTATTGAATCCAAAAGCGTCCATCCCTGCAGTTTTGGCTGGCCGAACTGTAAGTGAGGTAACCGAGTTGCTTGAGCCTTCGTACCCACTCCAATGCAAGACAGTTGAACAACAGGTGCGTCACACTATTTTTTACTTGTGTATCTCTTTCTGGTCTTGTCTTCCTCTTTGTCTTTAGCTTTTTATTTATATTTACCTACAGGTTGGAACGATTGCTGCTCTGATTTTCTGCCGGGCATTGAAGTTTCTGAGCACAACTATAGCGTGGATTAATTTCCGAGTGCAAACTTATACTGATGTACCGGCGAAGATGTTTTTCATCTTATGTTTGTTCTGCAGAGCTGAGGCAACGTGAGTTCATGTTCCGCCTCTTTTGTTTATAAGCTCCATTTTAATTTACTTTCCAACATATTCTGTAGAATTGTTTTTGATTTCTCTTTTTTTTCTGATCAGTGAACCAAAAGAGGTTGAATCTGGAGATAAATATATCTGGATAGTGATTATCCTGGGTATATGCTTCAAGACCATCATGGTTTTATGGAGATGCTTGAGGATGGATTTACGGAGGATCCCATTAGTACCAACGCCGCCCACAACGCCTACTGAACGGAACGTTGCAGTTAACCCCAAAAGACGAAGAAATAATAATGCTTTAAAGCCTGAGGGGTCCAAGTCTTCTGAGGTGTCCAAGTCTGAGGAGTCCAAGTCTTCTGAGGTGTCCAAGTCTGAGGAGTCCAAGTCTTCTGAGGTGTCCAAGTCTGAGGAGTCCAAATCTGAGGAGTCCAAGTCTGAGGAGTCCAAGTCTAAATTTGAACAGCTTGCCATGTTCAGATACGCTCGGGAAAGGACAAATGTGACCAAAGTGGGAAAGCTGGTATTAGGAGATGTGATAGAACTAAAAGAAAGAAGTGAGTTCGCAATAGTTCAAGGTTTTTTGGAGAAGAGGCCAGTTTATATAAAGTGTGGGGTCAAAACTGATGAAATGCAGAATGAGGTAGATATTCTCCAGTTTGCTGATCATCACCCAAACATCCTCAGATACTTCTCTTCAGAAATTGAGAAGAAACATCCTCAGATACTTCTCTTCAGAAATTGAGAAGAATTATTTCTACTATGCTGTAGAACCGTGGTTGGGCAATCTCACACATCTCGTCAACATCTGTAAAACTAATGAAGCATCACTAGAAATTGCGTTTGGTTTTAGTTCTGCACACCCCAAAATGTGGAGAACAAATGAAGCTGCATACCCCAAATTGTGGACAGCAAATGGAGCTGCATCAATCCTATTGAGAAACCTCATCAGGTTAGACTTGTTCAAACCCGTTATCTGCAGATTTGTTGCCCAATATCTTAGATTAACGAATCTGAGCCGTCCAATTTAGGTTTTGACCCTTTCATGGTTTTCATCACTAACTTATTTTTAGTGACCGCAGACTTAATCCTACGACTATTACTTACATTTGTATCGTTTTAATTTAGGTTTCCATTGATTTATTACTTACATTTGTATCGTTTTATTTGTGAACAGAGATGTTGTTTTAGGTTTAGAGCATCTACACAGTTTAGATATAATTCATCGTGACTTGAGGCCAAAGAGTATAATGATAATTTATAATGGAAAGAGGCTCATGTCAAAAATTGATGACATGGGCGTTGCAGAAGAGTTGAATCCGGATTTCCCACCAAACGACGAGGAAGCCACTGTTGCAGGAGACATGTTTGCTTTGGGTTCTCTAATCTATTATCTTCTTTCTCGGGGTTCTGATCCCTTTAGAGCACGTAAGCCTATAAGCAACATGATGATAAACTCCTATGATAAACGTAGAGTAAATTTTCCTGATGCTCTTCACCTGATCAATTGTTTGTTGGGCCCTAAGCCTCATACTCGGTAATCTCTAATCTCAGATTCAATTTTTATCCAATCTCGATTCAGTTTTTATATGACTGATTATTCACTAATATTTATTCCTGATTTTCAATCTGCTCGCTAATCAAGTGCTTCTTCATCCTTTTTTTGGAACGATGAGAAGAAGATTGATTTCTTGCATATAAACTGATGATGATGGACTTTCCGAAAGCTATTGGACATAAAGATAGTTGGGAAGGTAAGCTCCATCGCGACTTTCTAGAGTACAACAAGAAAACCAACCCAAGGCACGACAACGCTCAAGAGAATAGCTGGATACATCATGTGAAAGAGTATAATTATTACAACTTTCCTGATTTGTTAAGGTTGATAAGAAACACTCAACATCACTACAGTACACTTCCACAAGACATCATGGTTTGCTCTCTTAACTAAATCATTTGTCCATATAAATATACTTACACTAAATTAATTGTTTTTTTTATTTCTCAGAAACTTCTTCCAGATGGGGTTTACATATACTTTGATCGTGCCTTCCCTAATTTGTTTATGGAAGTATACAAGCTGGTTAAAGAAAACAGTGAGGATGCCCTAGAGTTCAAACAATTCTTCAAAGAAATATAGTCAAGGTATGATTTCTTTGTAAGTCTTAGCATTAATTTGTTATTGGCTTCATGAAGGTTGCATTCACATTTGATGAGAGTCATGGTGCTGGAGATTGAAACTCCTCAATATAAAGTCTAAATCATGATGGTTCATAACTGCAGGTGGAAAGGAAAGGCAAATCACGATGGTTCATCACAGACTTATCTTTATTTTTAGTGACCGCGGATTTGTTTTGTTACAGACTTATTTCTAGTTATCGCAGATTTAATTTCAGAAAATAGTGGAGACAGATTTGTTTATCAGATATATTGATGGTTATGTCACAGATTTGTTGCCCAATATCTTAGATTAACGAATCTGAGCCGTCCAATTTGGGTTTTGACCCTTTCATGGTTTTCATCACAGACTTATTTTTAGTGACCGCAGATTTGTTTGATATAAGACCATCTTTAACGGTTAAGAACTTCTCATGGAGTTTTAACCATATTTTTGATAGAAATATAGCTAAATCAAATTCTAAGAAACTCATGACTGTTTAAAAAAAAAACATACTCCAATGGTAGAGTTCTTAAAACTGAAAATTTGAAAATCAAAATCATATGTACAAAATATTTTGACTCTCAAGTTAACTTGATACACACTCTCAAAACTTGTCATTTATGCAGTCGAAATTTGCATCTCACAGCTTCATCAATATATGCAGCCTGAAAATGAAAACAGTAGACAACAACACATCAATGGAAAATCAATCAACAAAGTACTTCAAAACAGAGAAATAAATCAAATTATGGTTGCACATGTTTGCATTTACTTGGTACAAGATACCAAAAATGGACAATCCATCAACAAATTACTTTGGTTCCAAGAAGACAGTGAAACAATAACAGTAAGACTGATTGCTAAGAAGATATTAGAACATAACACAAACGGCAAACCTATTCATTACAAACATTGAACAAGAACAGAGCAGAACACTAACTGATTAGACAGTAAGCATTGAAAACAAAAAGTACATAAGTAAACAAGAAACTCACATAATCTAAATAATGACAAATTCATACAAAAATTGATATGAAAAAGAGAAAGGACGATTGTTGTACCTTGTATGACCTCAGTAGAAAGTCTCTGTTTCAATATGTCTTGAATTTGTTGCAAATTCTCCAATAAACCTCAGCAAAAACAGTAGAACAGATCAAATCCATTGATCTTGTCAAAAACTCAGATTCATATTCAAACCAAAAAACCTCAAATTAGGGATCAAAAACGAAACAATCTGTCACTCAAACAAATTATTCAAACAAACAGATCAATTCTCAATTCCCACTCTGCTAACATCATAGAACCCTAATTTTACTAACATCAATTTCCAATTCGTTGAACTCTAATTTTGCTAACATAAAATCTCAATTACAAATGAAATTATAGAGATACTTAGATTTTCTTACCAGATAAAGAGACTGGAGCATCATTGAACCAAACTGTCCAATTTTAACCACTTGAATCTCCGATTTGGTGAACCGATATGGTTCTGATTTGATGAACTGAAATTGTTGATGGTGTCAGCTTCGGTGGAGATGATGAACACGACGACGAGATATAAATTTTTGACTCATATCTCCTCTCAGTTCAACGGATTATACTTTCTGGATTTGCTTTCGTTGTTGGAGCCTTCAAAAGAGAGAGAGAGAGAGAAGAGAGACGGAACCGAAGAAGAAGAAAATAATTTTTTTTATATTAAATGCATCACCCAACAATTATTGAACACGTGGACGACTCCTATGGACTCTTAAACTTCCTAGTTAAGAAGTTCTTCTTAACAATATTCCTAATTGCCCTAACCACCCTCTCTCTGGCACAACCACCAAGACATCCTCTCCCGGCAGCGTCGAGTCCGATCGGCATCTCTGGGTCACCGTTTTTTCATATCTGCTGTTCCTTTGTTCTCTTTAGTCTGTTTGTTCCTCGTTTTGGCTTCATCGGAGAACTCTTGAGATTCCAGATCTCATCTCCGCCCATGCTCCAGCTTCAACCCCCTCCCTCTCCTCCGCTTCCGGTGTCTCTCCTCTGTGAGCTTGCCCCATCGAGATCCCAGCCACCTGTTACCGTCTCTGAGAACTTTGATTGCCCCATTATCCTTGGTCCTGGTCTTTCTTACCGTCTCATCTCACTGTCAACCGCAACATCTCACCGCTCCTCGGATTTCGATCCCCTCACCAAGGCGTTTACTTGGATGCAGTTGGACGGGAGCTCTGTTTTGACGCCGGAGACGACGAAGAGTTCGACAAAGCAACCTTTATCCTCGGCATCCTCCTTTGTTCTCTTATTATTCCACTGGCCCAGGTTTATATCTCACTCTTATCTTGGAACCCTGGAGTTTAGTTTCCTTAGGAAAAACTGTGATTCATATCTGTCTTGGACGTCCCTTAGATCTGAGTATAACTTCATACCAAGTGCAAGTTGTTTTGTGTCAATTTACCCTGCTTGGTCAAGTCGAGTATCCCTCGGTAGCAGACAAATTGATGCACCTATTTGTCTTGAAAATTTATTTTGTCAAGGCCAGTCGTTTGGTTTGGTTTGGAGGATTGTTTGGTTGTGCCCTATTAGTATTCCTGAACCGCTAGTCGGACCTATGTTTTTGCCTGCATCCCTTGCACCTTTACCCTATCTATCACCAACATTTCGATTGCCTCAGTGCCAAAGTGTAACTAGGTTTGGTCTGCATTCCACTCTTCCCCACCCTAGCCAACAGCTACTAAGCTCAAGGATTCCATTAGTTCGAAGACTGCTAGGGAACCTTAAGTCGTTTTTGTTGCTAGGTTGGCTTAAGAGTCTTCAAAAAACCATGTTACCAGCAACACTAAGGGTTGAACTTTCGGATGGAGAAATTTTGATGAAAATTGGCATTATGATCCCACCACCACGGGGTGAGGATTACCTCTGTTTCATCTGCCTCCTCCCTCTACCTAGCCTATTGATTATGCTCTCCAATCTGCAATTCATCCACTTCTTGAAGTCCACTCAGTCCAGCCTGAAGATTTGTGGCATTATGACCTCTACTCAAAGAAGTACAGGTTACCACAATCT
This sequence comes from Camelina sativa, assembly GCF_000633955.1. Lineage (NCBI taxonomy): Eukaryota > Viridiplantae > Streptophyta > Magnoliopsida > Brassicales > Brassicaceae > Camelina > Camelina sativa. Next base: position 4,343,833 of record NC_025688.1, on the reverse strand, counting down.
CTTCAAGGACCTTTACCCTATCTTCAGAACATTATCCCTCAGTTCCCTTTGGAACAAACTTTTTAAAAGCTCCGCTGCTTATTTTGCAAGAGCCATTGTTGATCACTTGCTGATCCAGGAAGTTGCGGAGCATATCTTCAAAGGCACTTCCACCTTGGTCCCAACAGATCTTTCAAGTCCTGCTAGCCTCCCAAAGCCTTGCATTCTCTTGGAAAACTCATGGAGCCACTATCTATCTATGCTTTGTAACCTTATTAAGCTTTGTAACTTTTTAAATCTCTCCTTGTATGAACTATCCTCTTTGAGGCCCTAAGTTTTTAATGAAACTTGTTTGACAAAAAAAAAAAAAAAAACAATATTCCTAATTTTGATTTAATTTTATTCAGATTAAACCTAAGAATTTACACTAAGAGGTCCCGATAAAGATGCTTTAAGAAGTGAGAAGAGCATGCTCATTAAGAGGTGAGATTACCTTCAATCACTTTCAAACGCAGAGAAGGACCTCTCTCATCCCACACAGTATCCCCAAACATTGCCCTAGTCGGATCGAGAAAAATGCATTCGTTTGGTTTTTGAAATAGAATAGAATAGAATACCAAAGTTGTTTATTTCATTGAGTAGAATAAGTATTTATACACATAGAAGTTGCCTATCGTAATAGAAGTGTATCTTTAGTAAATATATGATGTATATCCTAATACCCCCTTCATGTTGGTAAGTCGTAATTTCAATTCCCAAGGTGGACAATAGAAAATCAAACTGCGGTTTCGGAAGAGACTTGGTAAGCAGATCAGCCACTTGGTCATGAGTATAAATCAATTTGTCCTGAACCGCGTCCCGAACTTGATGACAGTCACGCTCAATGTGCTTAGTACGTTCGTGGAAGACGGGATTAGCAGCAATATGGATTGCCGCTTGACTATCACAGAAGAGTGGAATCAGATGATCGTGAGAAACGCCGAGAGTTGTCATAAGTGCCTTCAACCACTTTATTTCCTTGAGAGTATAGGCCATAGCATGGTACTCTGCCTCGGCAGACGAGGACGACACCATCTTCTGCTTCTTAGTCTTCCAAGAGATTGGAGAGTCACCGAGATACATGATATACGCAGAGAGAGAGCGACGCGTGCAAGGACATGCACTATGATCCGAATCACAATACGCCGTTAGAGACAAGGAACTTTCGGAGCGGAGTAAAATACCTTGAGCGGGCGACCCTTTGAGATAGGACACAAGACGGAGAGCAGCTTCCTAGTGAGCAACCAGTGGTGTCTGCATAAACTGAGATAGGATGTAAACAGCATAAGACAGATCCGGACGTGTAATCGTGAGATAAATGAAGCGACCAACAAGCCTACGATATTGCGCCAGATCATCATACTCTGGACTCTTCACTGAACCAAGATGGTGATTGAGCTCCATGGGAACGCCGAATGGTTTACAAGCGAGCATACCGGCTTCACGAATAATATCTAACGCATATTTTCGTTGAGAGAGACAAAACCCATCAGGTCCACGTGAAACTTCGAGGCCAAGAAAGTACTTCAACTTGCCAAGATCTTTCATATGAAAATTTTTGTGTAGCTGGCCCTTGAAACGGTTGATGGCAGCGAGATCATTGCCAGCAACAATTAAATCATCCACATAGATGAGAACATGAATGATGTTAGAGCCGCGCTTGAGAGAGAACAAAGAATAATCTTCATAGCTTTGAGTAAAACCAAGCCGTCAGAGCGCAGTAGACAATTTAGCAAACCAACAGCGAGGAGCCTGTTTCAGGCTATACAATGACTTGCGAAGACGACAGATCTTTGTGGGATCGTAACATTTAAATCCAGGCGGTAACTTCATGTAAACCTCTTCTTCGAGATCACCATGAAGGAAAGCGTTGTGGGCATCCATATGATGAACCTCCCAGTCTTTGGCAGCAGCAATCACTAAGAGAGAACGAACCGTGGTCATCTTGGCAACCAGAGCAAAAGTTTCTTTAAAATCAGTGCCTGGTTTTTGATGGTTACCCATAGCCACCAGACGAGCTTTGTGACGTTCAAGAGTACCATCAGAGTTAAACTTGAGTTTGTAGACCCACTTACTATTGATAGCCTTCTTTCCATGAGGCAAGTCGGTGAGGTCCCAAGTATGATTTGCTTCGAGGGCAGCAATTTATTTTTGCATGGCTTCACACCATTCTTTAATACGAACTGCATCTTTGAAGTGTGTTGGTTCTGAACTATCAAGAATGGCGGCAATAAAAGCAATGTGGTTGGCTGAAAAACCCACATCGGTTAGATAATCAGAGATAGGATACAGTACCTTACCAGAAACCGAAGACGAGGAAGTTGAAGAGGAAAGATCAGAGGTGAGAACGTGAGATTAGGAGTGTTGTGGAGGAACAACATAGTCTTTGAGCAAAATAGAAGGTAGTTTCTTCCGATGACCTTTTCCCAACAATTCAGGTAGGCCCGGAGATGCAGGTTCGGTGGAGAGAACTTGTGCCAGAGGGGGAACAGCTGGAGGTGGAGCGACAGGAACAGCAGAGTCAATATCGACCAATCCAGGAACAGGATCGACCAATCCAGGACCAAGATCGACCAATCTAGGAACAGGGTCGACCGAACCAGGAACATGATCAATCAGTGGCGGATCCACTGAAGGAGGAACAACTACATCAGGAGACTCTGCAGCCAATGGTGAAATTAATGACCCAGAAGAAGGCTGCACCGGTAAGAACCAGTCATCCTCATCAACCGCCGTGACAGGAGTCGAAACAGCAGGAAGAGGTGAATCCAAAGATGCGTAAGGAAAAACATCCTCTTGAAACTGAACATCACGACTCATTAAGATCTTTCCTGATTCAAGATCATATACGCGCCAAGCCTTTTGCCATATGGATAACCAAGAAACACACATTTGCGACTACGGGATGCAAACTTGTCTTTATTGCGAGGACGAATGTGAGCATAGCATAAGAAGGACGCTGGCCAAAGAGAACCCCATACGGTGTCTTACCATGTAACACGGCAGAAGGAGTATGGTTTATGAGAAATGTGGCTGTCAAAATAATCTCACCCCAAAACTTGACGGGAAGATTCCCTTAAAAGAAGCAAGAGCGAGCAACATTAAGGATGTGACGATGTTTTCTTTCGACACGTCCATTTTGTTGCGGAGTATCAACGCATGAGGTTTGATGTAGAATACCGTGTTCCTGAAAGTACGAAGTAAGGCACATAAATTCTGTACCATTATCACTGCGGATCGTCTTGACCCGTTTACCGAATTGACGTTCAGTCATGGCACAAAAACTGCGGATAAAATGAGAAACTTCAGACTTGGCAGACATGAGATATGTCCAAACAGAACGAGAGAAATCATCAACAATAGTAAGAAAATAGACAGCACGAGTAGTAGAAGGAGTGCGATATGGTCCCCAAATATCGCAATGAATCAAAGAAAAACATTCCATTGTTTTATTAATGCTAATAGGAAAAACCTCTCTTGTTTGTTTAGAACGAAAACAAATATCACAACTCTCAATCTTGTGTAAGTCTTGGGAAGATTAATGACATTTGGGTAAAGATAACAACACACTAGTAGAAGGATGTCCTAATCTACGATGCCACAAAGCTCCTGACGACACAGACGCGGTTGAAGCTGAGTGAGCACGAGCAGCCAAGACACCCAAAAAATAGTAAACTCCCTCACGTTCTTCCCCCGCCCCAATCAAAGTCCTCGAAAAACGGTCATGTAAGAAACACAATGTGACACTAAATATGGCAATAGATCCAGTTTGTTTAAGCAGCTTGGAGACAGAGATCAATGTGCAATCAAAATCAGGAACAAACAACACATCACGAAGCTTATATATGTTATTGAGCTGTAGCTTGCCGCATTTAGTAGCGCGGGAAGCCGTTCCATCCGGCTTGGAAACCCGTGATGGTATAATATCAAAAACGTCTTGCAGAATAGAACTATCTCCTGTCATATGGTGAGACGCTCCAGTATCAATAATAACATCAGTAAGATTAGTTTTACCCGATAACCGTTCGGACGAAGTATTAGGACGTTGTGCTTGAAGAAGAGAAATCAGATGAGAGATCTGATCATTGGCAGGAACCGATGAGGAAGACGCAACATGAGCACTGCTAACTCTTCCACGACCACGACCTATGCCGCTGTTAGACCAGCCTCCTTGTTGAACTGGTCGGGACTCAAACCGAGGCATGGTGTCCCTCATATCGGAAGAGCCACGAATGCCTCCCGCGAGTACCAATCGGGAAAGCCATGAAGCAAGAAACATTCAGTCACGTCATGACCTTGCCGACGACAGTGTGTACAAGTACGATCTCGAGGTTTATAAGTAGAGACAGCTGCAACCTGTGTAGATGATTCGGAAAGAACGGAGAATCCGATAGCGTCGGACTTGGTGGTTTCCTTGGAGCGGACGTTATCGAGATTTTGTTCTTTCCGAATGATGCGAGAGTAAACTTGATTGAAAGAAGGCAAAGGATCTTCATCGGTAAGTTTAGAACGGATATTAGCAAAACGTGGCAAATCAAGACCGAAGAGGAACTGGTGAATCTGGTCATCTTCACGCTCCTTGGCCGTGTAAGGAGCAGCTTCACATCGACATACACAACGAGATGTGTAGTTACGAAGTTCCTCCCATAACTTAGATAACTGCCCGTAGTATTGAAGAACGGATTGACCATCTTGTTTGCATAAGGCAATCTCATCTTTGATGACTTGTTTCCTAACACCATTGCCCACAGAGAAACAAACCCGAAGACTCTCCCACAACGTGGAAGCTTCAAAGATAAAAGAGACAGTAGATCTGATCTGAGGATCTATCGAGGTACGAATCCAACCGATAATCATGGAGTTCGCAGCTAGCCACAGAGCAAGCTCTGGATTAGCAGAGGGTTTGGGTGTTGTCCTATCAATAAACCCTAGTTTTTGCTTGGCTTGAAGGGTGTTACGTAGTGCGGTCGCCCACTCTGAATAATTGTCTTCCCTCAGCAAAACTGAAGAAATCAAGGATCCAGGATTATCAGAGGAACTAAGCGAGTATGGGTTGGATGGTGCAACGACGAGTTGGTTTCCAGCGTTGGTGGTTGCTGGTGTAGAAGAAAGAGAGTTTGTGGTTTCTGCCATCGATGATAGAACAAAAAACAGAAGTATAGAAGTATAGAAAATAGAAATTGAAACACGACCGTGACTCAAAAGTAGACAACGGCGGCGAGAAGAAAGAAAATAATAGAATTAGGTCACATAATTTTTACGCTCTGATACCATGAAATAGAATAGAATAGAATGCCAAAATTGTTTATTTCATTGAGTAGAATAAGTATTTATACACATAGAAGTTGCCTATTGTGATAGAAGCGTATCTTAAGTAAATATATGATGTATATCCTAATAGTTTTGTTATTGTCGAGTAGCCTCTTGCTAGCATCACATCAATATTCAGCACGTTTCTGTTCAACTCGGGAACGTAAAGCACGTTCTTGATCGTCTTCTTCTTCCCTTCCTTCATCATGATCTTCACATCTCCACTTCCTTCAACACTGAGAACCTTCCCGTTTGCCAATCCAACCTTAGCCTTGTCCGTTCTGTCTAAAGTGGTGAAATACTTCTCATACGGAGTCATATGATTCGTGGTACCTTTAGCGTATATCATCCACATATCCTCATCATAACTGAATCTACCAGAGAAAACGTCGTCCTCTGCAGCTATCATAAGGTAATCAGCTCTGATTTCTTCTTCTTCCTTGGCAGCTTCTGTGGCGGCCACTTGTTCTTGCTGAATCTTTCTCTTGCAATCTCTTGCATAGTGCCCTCGTTCTCCACATTGAAAGCACTCGTCTTTCCTCTGCTTACCTCTCCCCGACCTCGCCCTAGAGTTGAAATAACACTCTTCTAGGTTGTGATTGTTCTTCTTGCACAAGTCACACCACTTATGAACAGGCTTCGAGTTATTAATACACATATCTTTCAACATTAGAAGAACAAACTCCTCAGCAACAGAATCATATATTTCAAAAAACTCAACAAGACTATCAAGAGACATGTTCTCCATCACTTTTATGTTCTCTTCCAGAATCGGAGCTACGACACTATACGGCCTCGCTAGCGAACTCAAGACTTTCTTAGCTTCTTTAGCTATATTAATTTATGGGTACCTCTCCCTATCTGTACTTTGTGTACGGTTCATGATTGAGTCTATGAAAAAACATAATGAAAACACTTATAGCTCTATTAACTTGCTTTCCAGATCTGTTGCTTCTCTTTAATTTCATACACATTGCTCTTCATTTGAAGTTAATGTTCTTTAATTTTATACACATTGCTCTTCATTTGAAGTTAATGTTCTTTAACCATTTTTTTTCCTTCTGATTATTCTCTTTCAGGTAAATTGTGTGACTGTGTTTCCCAGAAGTTTATAAACGGATCATAGAGAGATGATGAATAACTCGGTGCTGCTTTGATTTATCTCAAGAGATTTTAGTTACTGTATAAGCTCTGTTTTGCAATGGGATCGTTTGGAGGCGCTTGTGAAATTGTGGAAGAGAAGGATGATGAAGTAAGATTGCCAAAACATTCCGGGAGATATGGTAAATCTGTTATGGGATCATCGAGTAAAGATTCAGAGCGGAAGCCACGAGAGTATCATGGCTCTCTTGAATATGACATTGATAAGCTTTTTCAGTCTATTTATGTGAAACCATCATCAACGTGGTTGATGAGTTCTTCTTTCCATCTTTGGAATGTTACTGTCAAACGGTGGGATGTGTTTTAGTCTTGATGATATGAATAAGAATTTCTTATTAGTCTAATGCAAGACTATTGTTGCTAGCCTAGAAGTTTTGTAGTGAATCATAGTTAGTTAAGGGGATAGAGGTGTAAAGCTGAGCTAGAAGAATGTGTCACGGTATTGGTTGGGGATTAGGTCAGATGACTGAGGATTCTCTCATAAATCAAAGTCTAATGATGCGCTAAATTTGCAGCTGAAAAAGATACCAGTAAGGGTGCAGGATGGGAGATATTTGAATTCGACAAAGATTCTCCAGTTGACGATGAGGAAGTCGAAAAAGGTCAGTTTCCCAATTTCTACATTTACTCCTTATGTTTTCGATGTACGATGGAGCTAAAAATGTAAAAGCAGATAAGGTAACTATTAGGATGATAGATTTGGAGGAAACCTTCGTAGTATAATAGTTTCTCTCATTTTATTCATTAGTCTTTAGGCTTAAATTTATATAAGAGATATAACTTGTCTAACAAGTTCTTTACATATTCAATAATGGTAAATCTACTTATTTAACAATATCAGAATATTACACAAATATTAATTTTCCATTTAACTCCGAGATCTCCTAATATCCTCCCGCAAGCTCATACGTGGTAACACGTATGAGATTGGACGATCATCATCACATCATCTTCACGGTCTTTATACTCACTATAGAGTCATTAATGGCGTTATACCTCGCCATAAGGTCATCGATTCAGTGGAGAATGTGTATCTCCATTGATTTCAAAATCACAAGTTTAAATCGTTCTTCGAACTTTTTGTTCATAGAGAAACTTGTGTAGTGGTCATGGTCAGATTCAGGTTTGTCATCCTTGGATCAGCATCGTATCCGTCAGATTCATCACTTTGATAGTTATCTTCGTGGCTCCATCTTGTTTGTAGTATAAGATGAATCCACATGAAGACTCGTTGGACTAGCACAACCACGTGGATTGTGGTTGTGATCATCGTCAAATTGAATCGTTTGGTCATGTCATCTTTTGTAGTAATGACAACATCAACAACGACTTCTTCTTCTTCTTTTTTTCATTCCTTTTTTTTCATTTTTTTTTATTATATATAAATAGATCAAAATTCCAAACAAAACAAAGCAAACTAATAACTATAGAAAAATTAAGAATATTCCAACAAAGATAGATTGAAGGAAACAAGGTCAAAGAAAAGAAGATGAAATCGACAGAAAAACATAATTTTTTTATTTTTTTTTAGAATGCGGAAATAACACAACCATAACCCATAGGAATTAGGATCAAGGCTCTGATACCATGATAGATTTGGAGGAAACCTTAGTAGTATAATAGTTTCTCTCATTTTATTCATTAGCCTTTAGGCTTATATTTATACTAGAGATATAACTTATCTAACAAGTTCTTTACATATTCAATAATGGTAAATCTATTTATTTAACAATATCAAAATATTACACAAATATTAATTTTCTATTTAACTCGATCTCGTAATCTCCGAGATCTCCTAAAAGTAACTCTGTTCTATGTACTGTAAAAATTTCAATCTTTGATAAATTGCAGGCGATGGAAGGAAACAAACACATGAAGAGCATTGCCTGTTTGTTGAATCCTTTTTTACTTACTTTATATGCTTAGCTTGAGCATATAGCACATTAAAATAGAAATTTTTACCAAAATACGCACACTTGTTTTTATTTATTAAGTAAATAAACAATAGTATGATTTAGTATTTTTAAAATATATTTTTCTGTAATCAAAACTATTAATTTATCCAAATCTGGTTGATTCTCCTTCATAGTACTATACACACTCTCTATTAAGGGTTTGAGAGAGAGTTGAGTTTCAGTTCCTAGATGGATGATGTGGAATGGTTCACATTCACATGTATTGTTAAAAACCTAAAGTTGTTGTATACCCTATATATTAATAGAGAAGCATTTTGTTGAAAATGTTGATGTGTCGCTGCTAGAGTGATTTGGAGATTTAATTGCAATTAAATATCTCAAGATAAACATATTTACAAAAATAAGTCTTTTGATTTATTAAATGTGCCATTAAAATATATAAAGAAATTTTTATTTCATTATTATTTACATAAATGTGTCATTAGAATATAGTATAAGGTAATGTCTCTTTCTATTAGTTTTTAAAAATGAAAGACTTCATCAACTATTAAAAAAAAAATATCTAGTTAATAATTTAATTATCATTTTCATAATATATTTAATTATTTTAAGTAAATTACATTTCATAAACTATTAAAAAACTTATTCATCTATTTAAATTTTTGAAATACAAAACTTATTCTCCGATTTTAAAAATTTGATGACTATTCAAGTACTCTCTTTGTTTCACAATAAATGTCATTTTGACACATTTTACACAAATTAAGAAAATATTAAAATATACATATATACCCTTATTTAATAAATGTTTAATTAGTTAATTTAGTCATAGATTAAGGGTAAAACTAGAAAATCTAATGAAAAATATGCATTGAAAATATAAAATAGTGCATTGGAAATATAAAATGACACTCTTTGTGAAACAAAAATAAAATTCTAAAATAACACTATTTATGAAACAAAGGGAGTATATATTAAAAATTAATTATTACAATAATCTTTAAAATAAATAACATTATCACAATTATCACAATAATTAACATTATTTTTCACATTTCACGGGTGAAATATATTTTTACACAAAATAATTAAATGTAAATTTGAATAAAATAAAATAAAAATATGTCTAAAATTATTATTCTGACACTTTAAATTTCAAATAATAATAATTTTACTTGTAATAATTTTATTTGAGTCGATTTATCCCCGCATATAATGCGAGTTATTACCTAGTGATATTATTATTAGTGGCACCGGTTCGATTTGGTGTATGAACCAGTTTAGACTTGTTAGTTACCTCTCGGTTTATGTGCAAATTGATTCTAAGGCTTGACATTTTGTTTACATACAAAAACAAAAGCATTATCTTTGGTTCAAAAGTTTACAGAAACAGCCAGAACCGATTGTCAAAAAAAAAAAAAAAACAGCCAGAACCAGAACCAAAATGGATATATTTGAGTTATAATTCTGTAAAAAAAATAAAAAGATTCCAAACCAAAGAAACCAAAAATAAACACAAAAATTTCAATCTAAACCAGAAACCCATCCATGTAACAACACAGTTTAGGTGAGTTTGGTTGGCTCAATTTCATATATCGTCAAAATCAACAAACCTTACAAAATACATGATGCATCAGGGAAAAGCTTGGTCAAAATAATGTGTTATCCATCAACACAACACAAATTAATACTATAACCAGCTAGAGCAATTAGCCGATCCTCAATTCAAACACAAAAGAGCAAACATCGTAATGAATCCTTAACGAATGAGAGAACGAGTCAACAGAAGCAAAAAAAATCACTCTCTCTAAAGTCTGTTCAGCGACGATAAAATTCTGGCGACTGATAGCCTATCAGTGATAGGATTCATCACATTGGGAGGATCAGCGGTTCTTGGCCACGCTTGGAAGAAATTCAGAATAAACTTGCCATCAGAAATAACTTTGTCACGTAAGCAACTACGGCAGATCCCGCAGGGCCTTTCATATGGGCCTTAGTGGGCCAACACTCATCGGGCCAATATTATTTTTCTGTTTAATCGTCTGTTGACTTTATGTTTTTTTTATCAATCTTCATGATTCGTGATTGCAACCATATGAATGTGATCATGTGTCGTCGATTTGTATTCGCAGATGGATTCTCAACACGTTTTCTGAAATTTGAAAATTCCCCCAAGTTTTTTGAGTGAAAAATAGTAGTAATTTGGTCTTAAACGGTGAAGTTAACCACGTTTACTGTAAAACCGAGTCCCTTATCACATCTTTTTGTTCAACTATAAAGCAACGAATGATGATGACACATTATTGGATCTTTGTTTGCGTTCAAAAGATATAACCTCTTAGCAAAAGAACTGGGACTTTTTAACAACAAGATTCCCTAATTCTTCTATATATGATTTAATTAAAGGAAAGAGATTTTACAAATTTGACATCGGTCATGTCTAAACCAATGATAAAAGTGAACATAGGATTACTTATTCAATAGTTTGTTCAAAAAAAAAAAAAAAAAAAAA
>NC_025688.1:4266961-4332634 GCF_000633955.1 Camelina sativa | reverse complement strand
TAAAAAAAAAAAAAAAAAAAAGGATTACTTATTAAATTAATATAGAAGTCAAATAATATGAAATTACACTTTTTTTAAGATGAAATATTACAATATTCCAATATCAAAGGCATAATAGATATGTGTGAAAATGTTAAATACTTTAAAAACAATCATAAAAACTAACTTAATTTTAAATGGACGACGGAATTTATGTAAGTTTTGAAAACTCTTTTTTTTTTTGGTTGATTTTTCTAAAAAAAAATAAGGGTCACGCTTGTTTATGTTTATTTTTTCTTAATCCAATTTGCAAAATAAGCGATAATTAATCCAATATATAACTAGGAATTATTGCATTCGGTTTTTTCTCTTCATTCGCATAGATTATTAGTATTATTGATCGTCAAGTCAAACGTGAAACTTCTCACTTTATTTATTTTTGTTTGATCACATATATTATACGTTATGATGATATATCCATAATATATAATTCTTTGTCTGAAGCATTACAAAAAGATTTTGGTATCGCATACTGATAATGATGGGATCTTGCATAATTCTGACACGAAGAGGAAGATGCGGAACAAGGCAAGAAGAAGAGACGAAAGTAAAAAAGGAGAAAGAGATGAACAAAACAAACACAAAATGGCAAAGTGCAGTTAATGAAACGACACCCTTTTTCCAAACTCTTCTCAAACAATCCAAACTCACCATTATATTTTTGTGTTTTATTGAACATTACCAAACGGAATCACTATTTCCTTACGTCACATTTCTCCAGAATTTTTCTCAATAAATACAAGAAGCTTACATTATAATATACTACAAAGATTTTTCGTTGTTGGTATATCTAATTTTTTGTAACACCAAGTAGGTCGTAAACAATACGATAATACTGTTATTAGTTTTAATTAGTCAAGAATGTTTTGGTCATGTATCAAAAAAGAGAATGGTGACACAATTTCTTTCTTATATTCAAGATCCAGTGATCCACATTCAAACCTATTAAATTCACAGTTTCGTGTATATATAATATATGTATAACTGCACTATATATTATTACATCAATATTGTTCTAAAGCTAACCTATATATTCTACCCCTATATATGCAAAGCAAACTCCAAAACGACAACAAGTTGAAATTCATTCCAAAAATGGGTAAGTACGTTGGTGGGTGATGCATTTATTGGTTTCTTCAAAGTTATGTTTTCCGTATGTCTAAAGAACCAATACAAAAATTACAAAACAAAGATATGTAATTCTTGAAAATTTCCATAATATAAGAGACAAATCTGTTTGAAATAATCAATAATTTACATGCTCGTACTGGCTTAAATAATATTTACACAAACACCAATCATAGTACTATACCACTGTTAATCATAATTAGATATGTGAAATTTGTACTAGTAATAATAGAACTAGAGAAAAAAAAAAAAAAAACTAAAAAAAATCTAAATTAATAAATACTCAGATCTTGTCTTGTATTTATATATTACCCATTCACGTGGGCCATTCAAATTTGCATGAAAGCCACTCCTCTTCTCACAAAACAAAACTTCAATCTTTCTTTCTCTCTCTCTCTCTAATTCAGAAACAGTCTCACAAAAGATAGATCTAACCCAGAGAAGAGAGAGAAATATTGATGATTAGGGTTTAATCAAGAAGACAACTTTATGTTAGGGGTTTTTATGTTTGGGATATGACTCATGCTCGAGAATGGAGAAGCTCCTTGACTACTACTCTACTAATGGTGATCTTGCTTTCTTCTCTACTCCATTTCTTCTGTGTATATTCACGGGTAGGGGCAATTCGGGTATCTCCAGAAACTCCGGCTCCGGTTAAGAAACATGAAGATCTAATGAAGAAGTACTTCGGCGCCGGAAAACTTCCTCCGGTGGATTCTTTGGTCGGAAAAGGGATCAGTGACAGTAAAAGAATGGTACCAAGTTGTCCGGATCCTCTGCATAACTAGTAGAAGCAGTTTCTTGATGTTATTTTTTTCTTTCTTTCATTTATATCTTTATTTTCTTCTTGTTGTTGTTAATGATCAATCAACTAGTGTATTTTACCCAAAATACCCACGTTTTTCTTGTTCATGTAAGGGAAAAACGAGGGTATTTTGGAGATTTTAATCACTGATCTATAAACATTTCATATATATAATTACTTTTTCCTCTGCAATATTATAGTTTATAGTATAAAATTCATATTGCTTTCTGCATTTTAATTCTGCATATAATAATTAAGAAGAGGAAGAATATAAAACCCTAATATTTTTGATTGTTTATATTTTAAGACAGGGTCCTGATTTTAAAATAAATATTCTGATCATTTCTTCTTGGTACTCGTCACTTCTGATGATATTAAATTCATTACCAGCGAATCAAATTAATATATACTATATAAATATCATTGATTTAATTTTAAACTATGTTCCAATTATTGCACATTCATAGAGTATTTTATAGTAGTATATATGTGGTAAATAGTAAATTTATGACATTGATGGATATAGAGAGAGATGGTTTTGGTATCTCAGAATGTTTGTGTGATTTAATATGTTTTTGTTCATTCTTATATTTTTCACCAAACCGCGGGAGATTCTATATTATATAAATATTCACGGATCATACTCAAGTAAACTATATTCAATATTGCATGGCCAAGGATACTATAACTTCAAAATATGTGATTTATATATGCACTTATTTAGCAATAATTAGGGCAACTCCAACCATAAAACACCAAATTTTGACACTAAATTTAGTGTTTTGGTGTTTCCTCTCCAAATGCATGTTCCATGTCTTTTTTACATGCTTCTTGCTTCTTTGATATTTATTTTGAAATTTGATCGTAATTATTATTTTATACTATATTAATTATAGTTACTAGTTTACATTACTAAATGTAATAAGATAAATTTAAAAATATTGATGATATATCTAGTTTTTAGTTGATAAACAATAATTTAAATATATTTTAAATCAAAAACATAAATAGTGTTTTGTGAATAGTATTCTATTGGAGTGAATTAACACCAAATTTGATGTTTTGCCGTCTTCGTTGGAGTTGGCCTTAGAAGTTTAGAACTAAGCCACGGGCCACGGCTAGAAAATTTGGGGAGCAAAATGCTAAATTGTGCATGGTAAGAATTTTAGCAGCCATCAGATCGGTTGACTTGCTTCTAGCAGGAAGTGTAATGCTGCTGACCGTAATATATAGTATTATAAGTCATAAAAAGCTGTGTGTTTTTACCACTGACCCAATCCAAAAGCTTTTCCTTTTTCCCCAACCTAAAGGCTCTAGAGTCAAATTTGTCTGATTAATAGCTATAGACCTGTTTATATTCTTTCTGAATACCCTTCCTAAATATATATATATATATATATATATATATATATGTTTAAGAATTAGAGTTTATTTTTAAATGTTAAATGCAGTTCTACAAATCCAATGTAAACAGTAAATTTTGAAACAAATTTTTTTTTACCATTCGACCACATAAATTTTTTGATTTAATTACCTTATATCTAAAATTAATGAAATTTGAACTTAAATACCTAGTGGTATAATAAACATGAGCATATACTGTATTTGTAATTAGGTCACTCTGTAAATAGGATAAGGAAAACACGAAATTTTACGTGTAAAATGGCATTAATTCTTTTTTTGGTAAAGATCAAATCATTTTGATGCACACACACTTGTCTACCGATCACAGATAAGATTCTATAAATCGATGATTAACGTAAGGTAGAAAAAATAAAAGGGTTAATTACCATTGGGATTTGCGGACTAGATGCGAAGTTAGTGACACGAGACATCTGGATTTTTATACGGTCACGAAATTATAAAAAAAAACATATAAGTAAAAGAAATGGTATGGACAGTAGTGTTTGGAATTATTCTTTTACACTTTCACATAATACTTTTTTAACTCCATCGTACAAATTCTTAATAAAATCAAGCGGGGACAACTTGTAAAGTTGTAATCGATTACAATGTCCAAATGAAAAGTTTTGTGGAAATAAGTAAAACTGAAATCCACGAGACCTACTAAAAGCTTACGAGATTTTATCTAAAATAATACGTAAACTTGCTTATGTTAAACCCCACGAGAAATCAGGTTTATGCAATGGCTATTTATTTAAGACAGAAATGGTATCGATAAACAGTCATGCTTAATTTACTTATTCCCATGTTAATCACCCAATGTCTCTTGTTATATTTGTGGTATTTTTAGCATAAAACTTTAAGAAAATTTTGGATTAAATATGTTATATAGTAATTTTAGGTATTATAAACACATAACTTTTTTAGAAACAAGAGTTGATTTTTAGTTTTACTTACCATTTCCTCAAAACAATGGTCAAGCACGATCCGTGAATATTTAGGGGCTGTTATTAGAGAGGTGATTTCTAAATCCATATAAAATTGTAAATTCTAGAAATCAAAACACATAGATTTTGAAATAACATGTTTTATTCTTTGATTTGAATCCTTCTATTTTACACTTTCAAATCCATTTAAAACATAATGTGGATTTTGAAATCCAAAAATAACTCATTAAATAAATAATATGAGATTTTAAAAAGTATTTGTAAATTATAGAACCAATAAAAGTATGCATTCGTTTTGTTATGTAAGAGTAAGACTTGTAGTTTTCGAAATTCTTCCATTTTAATTCCACTTGATTATTGTATTCTAGTTTAGTCAAGCACGAAGTCAAGCATTTAAATATAAAAAATGAAAGCTACTAAAATGTTTTGCAGAATAAAGTTTAGGAAAAAGAGGTCTCGAATGTGGGTGTTTTATGAGAAACAGAGTAACCCAATGTTTGAAGCGCCACGTAATATGCGGCGAAGAGGATTTCATGTCTTCTCTTTGTCCCTTTCTGTTTGGATTTGAGAATCTCTTTGACTCTTTCAAATGCTCATTTCTGAATTCTAATAGTAGTTTCTAAATACAATTAGAGAGATAACACATTGATAAGTTTTCGATATAAAATATACTAGTAGCTCTGGTTATTAAAAATAAAAATAAGAACAGGTCTATACAAATACAACAACAAATTAATGTATCATGCAAATGTGCAATAATATACTTTAAAATTATAGATGTAATAGTATTTAGGCATTTAGCCATAATTTTTGTTTTTGATCTTCAATTATACAGTAATACATGTTATAGTCAATATCTTGCATGACGATATAAGTTTTTGACATTTACAGATTTATATGAAACTTTAACCCCCTATAACAAAACGAATATCTGGTTATAGTACAACTATATTATTTCCTTGAACTACTAATAATTAAAGGGTATAAAGTCGGTCGATATCTCAAAGTTTTATGTAAGTATTGTATTGTCTTACCTTAAACGTTAAGATCTTTTGTTTCACATGATGTACGGTTAGTAATATGTTTTTTTTTTGTTTTTTTTGGTTTTATTTGTCCATATAAAAAATCTTGATGTATAACAAATATGAATACAATTTGATTCATTTTCTTTTTTGAATTTTGGTGAATCTTAACCTTTTTTCTTTCTATTTGATAACTGTTAAGAAAATAATGAACATAGTGCTTATAAGACACTTATAAAATAACTAGATTAGGACTTGCAGCACACTTTTGGAAAAATTATTTATAACTAAAACATTTAAAATATAAATTGTATTTGCTAGTTAAATATGCTAAAATTATATAATAATTGTTAATTTTATGGTTTAAATTTTAAACCAAATAATACTGTAATATAATTTATTTTTTACATAATATTTATTAATCAATTTAATTAGATATGTCTATTCTCGGATACCGATAGTGTTAACAAAATAATGAAATGACATTTTACCCGTTTAACACCAAATTAATGATATTTTAAATTTATATAAATAACGACAAAACTCGTCCCGCTATATAACTCTGTCCCGAGATATTTTAATTTTCACTATATAATCTTAATCTTTAATATATATTGTTTTATATTATATATATTAGATTGAGTTGATATGTTATTTATTAAGGTTGCCATTTATATTTTATAAGATTGTCGCTTCTTATAAAGTTTTAATATTTATAATACTTGGAATTCTTAAAATGGTCGAGTATTTCTCATATTTGAAGCTTCGTAAAATTTTAAATATATTATTAATATTTTAAAGGTATTCTAACTTTTTTTTAAAGTTGAAATATTTATAATATTTAAACTTCTTATAAAGTTTAAATATTTATAATAGTTGAAACTTCATAAACGTTTAAATATTATTAATATTTTTAACATTATATAAAATATAAATATTTATAATATTTAACTTTTTAAAAGTTTAAAATATTTATAGTATTTAACATTTCCAAAATCTTTAAAATAAAAAACCGGAATAAACCAAATAATTTTTTTTTTTAAGTTTGAATGTCTGATAAATCAAGTTTTATACTCAATTGTATTATGAATCATTTTGGTCTCTTTCATATTATGACTCTAAACTATTGCCCAATTTTTTAGGCGATGAGAGATATTATACCCGTATTTTTTTATTCATTTATTGAGTAATATATATCCATTTTTAAAAATTTGTATTACATCATATGCAGTAAAAAATCACAATTTTTATTGATTAAATGCATTATAGAATAATTCAAGATAAATAAAAATGAAAGAGAATCATATATTTATGTTTGAATGAGGTAGAAAATTTTCCTTATTTTTTTTAAATCTTACCTATAATTAATTTTGAAATTTTTGGTAACTAATATTAAAGTCAATGCATTGAATGTAAAAGCTTTGCAAAAAGTAGTATTTTTGAGCAAAAACTGTTGCAAAAATACTAGTATAGATTTAAATATGGATAGTTTTCTATATTGAATTAAATGTTATTTAGGATTTGTGATTAATGCTCCACAATAATAGCTATGGAAGTTACTAATTGTCGCGAACACTGATTTGTTTTTACTTTCATAAAATATTTATATTCTATTTTTGTTTCACTTTTATTATACATAATTGTGGTCTGGTCGATTATGTTTGGATCCAAGATTATTTTTTCTGATCCGATTTGTAAAAAACGATCCGAATTTAGAAAACATGGGTCACATACGGATCCACCCGTTTTAATGTATAAAATTATGTGAATGTCCCTCTACTATTGTATGCTTTATAATTTATTCAAGGACAATGGTCTGATTGGTAACGTAGTCAAAACTGTACAGAAAAGCTGTAAGCTGAAGTTGTAAGCTTTGACGAAATAGTGCAAAGTTGTAAGAAAGAGCTGTACATGAAAGATGTACAAAAAAGCTGAGAATAATGCTTTTAATAAAGATTTTGGTTAAGTTTTTGTGATTGGTAAAAATTCAAAATTGTATAACTTGTGATACTTTGTTTGTCTTACCAATCACTGCCAATATTTGTCCTAATCGAATGTTTCATTTTTGCCTTGAAAAAGTGATTCTCTTTTAATAGTATAGATAAACATGATGAACCTCATCAAATTATACATATTACAAAATTATGTTAAAAAAAAATAGTAACTCTAAATATAATGTATACATTAAAATTTTTACAATTTATTTTTGGTTTGTTTAAAATTAAATATATATGGATTAAATGTTAGTTTTTAATTTTATGCTAACAAATTGACTCGAATGAGCCAATTCTGAAAAATATTATCTAAATAAGTAATGTAGTGCAATTAGGTAGGAACAAGTCATGCTAATTTATCTTTTTTTAACATTTGCTTGTTTGGAAATGAAAGATACTGATTTTATCCAAATATGTTGAAATTGTTAGGTTACTCATTTGTGCCAACTCAAGCATGCACTTTATAACCCAGTGTTCAGACGATTGTGTTCGTCTTTGTATGTCATTGTTGATGTGTCATCATCAGATGATTAACAAAATGTGCTTACAAACTTGTTGGATCTAAAATATTAGATTACATCATTTGTTGTTTTTTTACAATCGATTACATAATTTGTTTACAAACCATTAATGTTTATTGATTTTTGTATCTATCTTAATAATATATTTTTTTTATTTTTCAAATGATCGTATAAGTAAACACATTATTTATTTTAGCTATACACTAAACAATTTTGTTGACATAATATACATTACTAGATTAGTACTCGTGTTAGAGCACATGTTGAAATTTATTTTATTTCTTTTGCAATTTTAATATAAAATATAATTTATGTGATTGTTTAAAAATGTTTTTTGGACAATATGTGGTTGTATATAACCATATTTGTACTCGTATACGGTTAAAATCTAGTGATTAAAATCAATCCGTGCTCTAGCACTTTGGTGACTGAAAATTTCTAAATGATTTTTCAATCCCTTTTTGTGAAAACTTTCTTAAATTTCGTAACATCCTCCTTATTCACTTTTTTTACCCTGTAAAAAAGAAGTATAATCGGAAATCACTCTTAATCCGCGGAAGAGTGATTAAGTTTTGATATTTTGTTAACTATATATGGTTAGTTAAATATTTTTTTTGAGATTTGATGATATTCTTTCGAATATTTTTTTAAGAGGATCTTAAATAGAGATTTAATTAATGGTTACAACCCATATAACCTATAATCTATCAAATATCAAATAATTAATTTTATAATCCATATATTATATAGTCGACAAGAAAAAGTTTGTGTACTTCCGTTTTATTATATAGGATATTTATTTTAGATATATACACTAAACAATTTTGCTGACATAAAATCTTGACTACAAAATCGGTATACATGAGTTTTGAAAAACAAATTATTACATCGGCAAATATATGTTGTGTCGATATGGGTCATATATCTAATTGTATGGTGTAAAACTGTAAATAATTCGTTACCATATGTCGAGTGGAATTTTTTACAAACAACTCTACAGCTTTTTGGCTTTTGCGATCAATGGATATCTTGGATCAGCAGTTAAATCGGTAAACTACTATGTACTGATAAATGGTGTTCCTTGTGGCAATATTCGACCATAACGGGGAATTTGTCAGGGTGACCCTCTATCATCATACCTATTTATATTCTGCTTTGATATTTTGAGCCATTTGATAACTTCAAGTGCAAAGGATGGAGATATTAAAGGAATCAAGATAGGAAATGGAGTACCAAGAATCACTCATTTACAATTTGCTGATGATTCACTATTCTTTTATCAAACCAATAGACGGAACTGTCAAGGTCTAAAGGATGCTTTTGATGTATATGAATATTACTCAGGTCAGCAAATAAACCCATCAAAATCAGTCATCACTTTTGGATCTCGAGTATACGGTGTAACTCAGGACAGAACTAAAGGCGATACTAAGTATACCAATCATGGTGGAGGAGGTAAATACTTAGGTATTCCTGAACAGTTTGAGAGAAAAAAGAAAGAGATGTTCACTTATATTATAGACCGGGTGAGAAAGAAAACGTCTCATTGGAGTACCAAAACGCTATCCCCCGCAGGGAAAGAAATAATGATGAAATCAGTTGCAGTCTTTATGTCTGCATATGCTATGTCGTGTTTTCAATTACCAAAAGGGGCCACTTCAGACATAGAAACTTTACTAATGAATTTCTGGTGGGAACGTAATGCTAATCAGCGAAGTCTTCCTTGGATATCATGGAACAGACTAAAATACTCAAAAAAAGAAGGTGGACTAGGATTCATGGATCTTGAAAAGTTCAATGATGCTCTGTTGGCCAAACAAGCGTCAAGACTACTAAAATTTCCTAATTCTCTCTTTGCAAGAGTCATGAAAGCACGTTATTATCGAGGTGACCAGCTTTTGGATGCAAAAGAACGGAAAAATCAATCTTATGGATGGTCTTCTTTACTACATGGACCTGACTTGATAAAGAAAGGCACTCGATTCTTGACTGGATATGGTAAATCGATTCGTCTGGGTATTGATAATGTCTTGGAGGGTATGCCACCCCGACAGATAAGAACGATTGATCAAACTGCAACCTGACATTAGATGTGTTGATAAAAGAGACGGGAACTTATCGTACTTGGGATACGCAACAACTAGACACCATTGTGAATCCAAATGATTGTGAAGCTATCAAAAAGTGTACTTATCTCAAGTAGAAACAGAGGACAGATTAATCTAGAACTATACACTCTCTGGCGAATATACAGTAAAATCAGGTTATTGGTTTCTTACTCATAACCCTTTTGATCCAAATCCTGCACCAGACATTCCTCATGGTTTGATTGAACTAAATAACAAGATTTGGAAACTACAAATATTACCAAAAATCAAACACTTTTTATGGAGGGTCCTCTCTAAAGCTTTACCAACAACAACCCAATTACGTACTAGAGGTATGTGCATTCCTGCTATCTGTCCAAGATTTAATCAAGAGGATGAATCAATTCTCCATGCCTTGTTCACATGTCCTTTTGCAAGAATGGTTTGGAGTATGTCGGGCATATCATCACAATACACCAATCAACTGCACACGGATGTGGAATCTTCTATTCAAACTATTCTTAATATACAGACACATGACAACAACACACATGACTCTCTTTTGCCTTTCTGGATATTGTGGTGAATATGGAAAACTAGAAATTTTCTAGTCTTTGAAGGAATTCGGAAAGGACCTACAGTAACGGTCTTAAAAGCTCATGATGAAACAAGAGACTGGATTAATAACCCTTTACTCTTTGGAAGTCCCAATCACAACAATTTGATGCCAAACATACATTCCTGGTCACCTCCTAATTTCCCTATGATAAAATGTAATTTTGATGCAGCTTTTAATGTTCATAGTAATGCCACAATGGGCGGTTGGATAATCAGAAACTATAAGGGGTTTCCTCTGGTTTGGGGTGCATCAAAACTACTACCTTCGGATTCAGCCTTAGAAGCAGAAGCAAAAGCTCTTTTACTGGCCCTCTAACACGTTTGGATTCGAGGTTATACTTCGATAATTTTTGAAGGAGATTGTGAGACCCTTGTAAAACTTGTCAATAGACAAAAGGAAAATGTTTCGCTTTCAAACTTGCTAAGAGACATACAGTTTTGGAGATCGAAATATCGGTTTTGTGATTGTACTTTTATAAAGAGATCATGTAATTCAGTTGCTCATTCTCTAGCAAAATTTGGTTGTCTTGATTACTATGTTGATTCTGTAACAAAGCTTATTTGACTATTGCAACAACTTTGTAATGACTCAGTTTAAATCAATATATTTTCTTTGGGAAAAAAGAAAAAAAATGCTTCTGATATTGGTGGTTTTGTCAACAGCATAATCACTTTCTGAAAACTTTGTTAATTAAATTGTTCTGCAACTTCTGCTGGATTAAAGATTCAAATCGGGCTATTTTGATAAATAATATAAAAAGACAACTATGGGCTTTTACATATAAAAAGCCCAAGTCCTAGTTTGTTACCGATACATATAAATCAGACAACAAAGAAAACTTGAACAACAAGAAATAACAGAACACTGATAGATAGCCCTAACAAATGGTCAAGGTATTAAGCTAGTTAACAAGTTTGAAAGAATCTTTAATCTTCTTCTCAGAAAAACTCATCTTCTTTTCAAATCTCTGGAGATAGCTTTAATGGTGGAAGGTGTAGTCCTGCAACACCCTCCTATGAGTTTAGCTCCAAGGTCACGCCATTTCGTTGCAAACATCTCAAATTCATCATCACCAAAGCATTGTGATGGCTGCCAAATTCACACAAAATCAGCACAGAACAATCAGATTTATATAGATCATACTAAAGACTTAAACTTTTAATAGAATCAGATGGACTGCTCAGACGCGCTTTGACCCTTTTGACTGAAATCATCACTGTAGTAAGCATTTCCATGGCTGCTGCTGTGATTAACTCATACTGATGTATTCTACGGATACATTTAGTTTTGAAATTAGATACAAATAAGTGAGAAAACAACATACCAGCCATTGTTTGGCTTTTCCATCCCAAACCTCTCCACTATTCGGGTAGACAACGATAGCCTTGTTGGTCAGCTGCAAAGAAAGAAAGTGACAGATAAAGTAAGACTCTCAATGTTATTCTGAGATACAATTTCAACAAGTTTCAACTACTAGTACTACTTGCCTTGGCGAATTTGGAAATAAGACTTTCGACGAATTGAGGAGGCGCACAGTTAATGCCAACAGCATAGATATTGTTGCTTTTGTTAAGAGGTTCGAGGCATTCCTCAAAGCTCTCACCTGATGGAGCTTTCTCACCATCTACAGATGTGAAGCAGATCCATGCTGGGATTTCCACATTCTCTTCCTCCAGAAGCTCAACGCACGCCTGAGAATTTGAAGAGAGACTTGCAAATATTAAAGAGAGAGAGAGAGACTGATAACAACATTTTTGTAAGAAACAATATTTTCAGTGGACAAAAAGCAAACCTGAGCCTCGAGTTTATTCGGTATGGTTTCAAAGGCAAGAAGATCAGGACCAGCTTCCACTAAAACTTGAAGTCTTCTCCTATGGAAGTCTTTTAGTTTATCCAAATTCACATTCTCACCATAGTTTCCACTGCAAGAAGAACAATGAACAAACATCAACTAACTATTACGATTCAAATCATCTATAACGTAACTCCTCAAAACCTAAATCACAATCTATTCATAAAAATAGTACCTGTACTCAGAGCCATCAGCAAGATAAGCTCCATAGCTTCCAATAGAAGCAGCAACAAGAGCTCTGTTGTAGCTATGTCCTGTAATTTTGCTCACTTTGTCCCAGAATTTATCACGAGCTTCGACAGCTAATTCTACGCTCTTTTGTAGCAAAGACTCGCTCTCTTCCGTCGATAAACCTCTCGAAACAAACCCCGGGATAGTAGCCTGTAAAAAAAAAAAAACCGGTAAGCCAAATATGAAAACTTTCAAAGCGAAGTCAGACTATATAACTAATTAAAAATCCTAACTTTTATAATCTTTATAACAGCAAAAAAATATAACTTCAGTCTTATAGAAAAGTCTTCTGACTCTACAAATCTTGAACTTACAAAATGGGATCTTTAAAGATTGGTAAAAGAAAGTTAGATTGTTAAACAAGAAAGAGAATGAACAAATTAAATATAAATATTTTTGGTTGCTTCTCATTACCTGATAAGATGAAGTAACCACAATGTCTGCACCAGCTTCCAAGTATTCCATGTGAACCTATATTCAAAATTATTACCAAACTCTATCCATTATTATCCAAATCTTCAGACCCCAGAAACTAAAAATTTCGATATCTAAGGGGAAAAAAAACAGAGATCTGCGTTTACACTAGTAATCATTTGAACCCAATATCTCAAATTTCAATTTTAACAATAAGAGAAAATGAGATAAAAATTCAAGCTTTGTAATCTTAATAGCAAACCCTAAAGACCACAACTTTCAAAATTAGGGGTGAAATCAAAACGAGAAAAAAAAAATCGAAAATTTTCACAAACCCTTTTGATGAGTTCAGGATTCTTGATGAGAGAAACAGCACTCCACAAAGGGTCATTAATAGCGGCGCCGTGAATCTCAAGCTGGGTAGCGAAACCACCGTCGACCACCGCACAACCACCGCATTGCTTAATCAAATCTTCCAACAATGCAGATTTTTTCTCCAAACCCATTTTTCAAAAAAAGACTCAAAAACCTTTCGAAAGAAATGATTCAGACAAAACCTTCTCCCGATAAAATTTTGAATCTTTTTTCTTGTCGGAAAAAAACAACGCCGCGTTTGTGTTTTTTTTTATCCCTATCAAAACCACAACGGATGCTTCATGTTTCGCTCTACTCTTATATGTTTGGATAATGGGCTTGGCCTTGGCCCGCTACAGGTAATAAAACTATATTTATTTTTCTTCAGAATATAATCTTTTTGTGTTGACGCGTTTCTCTAATCTGTAATAATAATTATTATTATTCCTAATTTCAACCTTTGCCGACGGAAAAAATTAATTAATTCCTTTATTGTCCACCGTCAAACAAATACAGAAATTCCTGTATTTTTTCTATCGAAAACACATTAAACATGCGTACATCAACTTAATTTTCATCATTTTACCTACTAAATTTAATTATCTAACTCACATTTAGTTACTAAAAGAAAAGTATAGATACAAACTTTTAGTAAGTAAAAGAAAAGATAAACAAAATAAAATAGCTTAAAACTGTACAAAATATCTTTACGAGAAAATAATATCAGAAAATTGAAATTATAGTTTTTTCTTCCTTTATTGTTAAAATTTAAAGTTTCATTATAAATAGCATTTTGATGATTATTAATTTATCAAAGCGGTATACCCTTACCAATGAAACCCATACGTTTCTTGGCTCACGCTTTAATTATGTATTGCTTTTTTAGAGTTTCGATTTTTCACAATTCGTTATCTAATTAAGTTCATTAACGTAAAAATAATAACATTTTTTTTGGTATTAATGTTAAAGTCGAGTTTTGATAGAGATTACAATGAACACAAGTAGTAGAGAAAAAACAAAAATCTACAGAATAAACAGATAACAACAATAAAGAAAAATGTTAATCTAATCGGAAATAAAAGAAGTGAAAAAATATCGATTCTGAGATGCCAAATTTGGGAATTTGTATGATTTCCACAGCTCATAGGAAAATAATAACATTTTGTTTTTTCTATTAGATAAAGAGGGACTCGAGAAACGACTCAAACGAGTATTAAATCTCATGAAATGGAATTTATTATGTTTGTTTACATATATGTTCATACGTGGCATTACAAAATATGAAAAGGATCTAAACATTCATTTGTATCGACCAAGATTAGTTAGCAGGTGTGGCAAAGATGTAGCCGTAAATGCAGGCATGAAAGAAAACAATTGTATTTTAAAAAAAGAATATGAAGTAGAATTTAATAGAGACCGATAACATTAACATGTGCAGAAAAGTTGGTCTTAGTTGTTGTCAAAGCTACTACATACGTTTAGTCATGTGAAAGGTATATCTTAAAGCCATAGCCAAACTATCAAAGTTCATTCTTAAAGTATTTGTAAGAGAATTGATTTAGTTACAAATTTATAAAACACCAATCGAATAGAATGTTTTCACATTCTCCTTTTATTTTTAAACATTTTTTACAATATAGTTTTTATAAGAATTGCGACTTCGCCGACTTGTTTATATTTTTCTCAAAAAGTTTAATTTTTATATGTGATTCTTCTCGTCTTTTTATAAAAATAAATCTAGAGAGCCTAACCTAATTTTCATTTCTCTGTTCGATCTTTGAATGTTGAAATTGAACTATAAGTCTCCGGCATGGTATTGTTTGGTGGGTCAACGATGCACGTTTCTTGTGCCTTGACTTTGAAGCAAAGCATATGTGGTACTGGTATGTGGAATGGTTTTCACCGCTGTTGTTGGCCCAACATTTTAAAAATCAAACCATATTTTTATCTGAATCTTTTAATAGTGTCAATTACATTTTTGACGAATCCTGACACATTTTTGAATTGGTAGTAAAACATTGAGACATTGTACACAAGTAGCTTAACGTTTGTTCAACCATTCTTAAAATATGATTACAAGTTAGCATCATCGTAGACTCAACGGCGGTAAAAAGGGTTTGGTCGTTCGTTGTGGTCGTTGCGGTTACAACGTACAACATATGCAATTACCTTCGACATGAATTAATCTGAAATACTATAGAATATATTTTAGTCATCTTTCTCGACAACTTATCAGTATCTGGCAATTGCGTAAGAAATAATTATTCATTTTCCTGAAATCTAAAGGGAATCATAAATATTATTCACATGGTTTTGGTAACATAAAACGGTATAATCTTTTTAGCTAGTAAAGAGAAAACGCTAAGCGATACTAGAACAGTTAAATCGATACAAATGACCAATAATAAGTTGTGGCTGTAGTCTGTAGAACACTAGAACTTGGACTGTTATGTAAATTATTATTAAACTTGCTATTGAAAAGTTTTTAACAAAAAAAAAACTTGCTATTGAAAAGTTTATAGTAGACTAGTCACAACTC
This sequence comes from Camelina sativa, assembly GCF_000633955.1. Taxonomy (NCBI): domain Eukaryota; kingdom Viridiplantae; phylum Streptophyta; class Magnoliopsida; order Brassicales; family Brassicaceae; genus Camelina; species Camelina sativa. The sequence continues at coordinate 4,316,678 of NC_025688.1, read as the reverse complement.
ACAACATTAACATCCTAAACTAGACAATGTGTATGTAAATGTTAGCCTTATACTATATTGGCACTGGACTATTGTATAGCTCACTAGCCCAATAAAGAAAACTAATTTGTAATTTAGCGCATTGGGCTTACAGTAACATACAAAACCTATTGTTCTTCTTGCATCTCAGAACAGATCGTTTATTTTTTCTTTAGCATCTTGGATGATTTTGTTTTGGAATAATATTTTTTAAATATATAATGGACGTGATTACCGAATGATCCATCCAGAACTAACTAATGTATGTAGCTGATTGTTGGATGTAATAACAATTTTTTTTTTAATTTTAAATTATTTAGACTTTAGTCGAAATCACTAACTTCCACGACTTAATAAAAATTTCTATCGAATGATAATGACAACCACAAATAGCCACTTAAATTATACAAATAATCAAAATTATACATCGACTTCGAGCAGGTAAAATCTCAAATTCATTTTATCTTTCTGTCATCATCTGAAGAATTCATTTTAATTCTTGAAAAAATCAAGAAAAGAAATGATAATATGCACGTTCAGTATATATCCATAAAACGAAACTAATAAAATCCAAATGGAGCTACAGTCTTAAATTGAGAGATAGCTTGACACAAACAAAAGAACTGAATTGACTAAAAACAGTTCAAATTAATAATCTTTATATTAAAGATGGAAGGAGTTTGAAAATTTTGGCAAGACTTGTAATATACGCAATGGTTTGCTTTTAAGAAAACAAGATAATAACAAAAATGTTATATTTGACATGATAAAAGAACCAACGCAATTAGAGTGGTGATCATTGGTGCTACTGTTACCATCAACCAAACCCATTAACCTCTCTATTGTTCACATATACTTTTTGGACCATATGCACTTGTTTTCTTATGTCGAACCTTTTAAGAAAACTTTAGTGATATAATTCAAAAGAGGATAAGCCTAAACCCCTAACACAAAAGGCTTTACATTTCACTTAGATAACCACTTCAATGTAGCAGAAAACAATAAAGTAGGTTTTCACATATATATCAATAACTCTCAATAGGCAAAACTTACAAAGATCGAGAGAGCTTACGAAATAGATTACATCTTAAGGCTTTTCAAAGACAATTTGCCTCCAGAAACACCACCTGAGATTACAATTTCGTTCTCACCCTCTATCTTATCCACAACATCAAAAAAACCATTATGTCAACAAATCTTTCTTTAGTAACACCAACACACAAAACTGCATCTGCTTCTATCTGTAAGGGGTTTTTTGCTTCCCCTGAGATTAACAGCCTCTGCTATACTGTAATAACTTACAACAAAACCGAGTAACAAAGAGCATTTTTACTTTGCTCCTATAGCTAATAGTAACACCTAGCTGCAAAACTTATGGGCACGCGATATTAAGAGGGGTGGAGGTAGTTGTTGCAATGTGATCAACGAAGGTAAACTTGTCAATGGTGGTACCAAGAAGACCAAGATCGATGTCCACGTCTGAGAAATCATAGTCTGGAAGCTCGCTTGGACCATCACACTCAAGACCAATGATGTCCAGATCATCTATCCCGCAGTAATCATCCAACAGTTGGTTGTTCTCTTCTGTCAAGAAGAAATCAAGCTCACACGCATCTGGGATCAATGACTCATCAATGAAGCAACCCATTTCAGGAATCTGCAGATCCGCGAAATCAAAACCAAAACTCGCTTTCTTCGATTCACCAGCTTCTGGATCGATGGTCGAATCAAGTAGCTTCTTGTCAAGATTATTGCTTGACACAGCTTCAACATTAGACCCTGTGGCTGAGATCAGAGAACCAGACATATTCGAATCCGACAGAGCATTCTCAGACACATTATTAGAGGAAGCAGCAGAAGTGGCTGCAGCCAAAGCATCAAACTCTAGCTTCTTAGCAGCATAAGCACTGGCTGCTTGTTCAAGCGTCTCGTAAGTACCCAACCAAGTTCTTGTTTTGGTGATTGGATGTCTAATCTCAGCAGCCCATTTACCCCATTTCCTCTGCCTAACACCAACAGGCTTCGAGACACTAGTGGGTTTGCTGCTTAAAACCTTTTTGCTACAAGCTGAGGTTTTGGTTTTGGTTTTGGCGACACCATTATTATTATTATTAGTACTCTCCTGACAAAACGAGTTTTGAGATTCAGCTTGAGTAGCAGCGGCTTGAGCGAAAGGAAGGTCAATCTCACAGACGTAACGTTTCCTTCTCTGAGCTCTTTCGTCTTCTTCGCTTGATGAGTAGTCAGTAGCGTAAGGATCGTTCACAACGAAACGTATTTTTCTCATCGTCTTCAAATCTTCAGATAAACCAGGGAGGTGATTTAGCTGCAAAGACTTCTTCTTCATGGGTTTTTTGTAGGGTTTATTGGTTGGAACAGAAGAGCGTTTCTTTCGTTCAGCCATTTTATCAAACACTTGGTGTGCGAAAATTCAAACCAAAACCCCTTTCAAAAACCCTAAACAAATTCTCCCTCAAAATCTCAAGAACAAGAACAAGAAACGTCCTTCAAAATTGTTTACTCCAGAACAAGTCCTGATTCAATAACCAGAAGAAGAAAATTAACAAACCAACCCACTTAAAGCAGAGCAACTATGAAAATCATATAAAGAAGCAAACTTTAGCAAACCCAGTTACCTTTTAGGCCTTAAACGCATGGAAATCGATCACTAGGAGAGCCGGTGGAAACAGCTTGATGAATAAGAGAAACACTCAAAAACAGAGCATACAGTGATTAAAGAAGACGAAGAAGAAAGAACAGTAGAAGAGGAGAAACAAAGACAGAGAAGAGTAGTCGGAGCTCCGGCAACTTCAAAAGAACCTTCACTCTCTCTCTCCTCTCAGCTCTTTGAGCTTCCCCAAAAGTGAAAAAGAAAAGTGAGAAGAGAAGATAGATAGAAGATTCAAAAAGAAGAAGAAGAAGAAGAAGAAGATAAAGTAAGAATCAAAACGAATCGGAAACAGATGATAAATCTATGGCCTAGATTTTTTCTGGCCTTTCTCTCTCTCTCTCTCTATTACCAAAGACAAAACTTTTAATTTATGTCGGAAATAAATTAAAAATGTAACTCATGAGAAATTTAAGAAAACGATGAATTTAATAAATAAACAGACGTTAAATTTTTTCTTTTTCTATTTTAACGATTTGTTCAAACACAGATCTCAACAACTTTACTCGAGAAAAATTTCATAAAAGCATTAAACGTAAAAAAAAAAAAAAACGTATATGAAAATTAAATTCTTTGTTTTGTATTTTTGTTCTTCTTTTAATTCAACGGCGGAAGACGATGACTGTTTTTTTATGTGTTCAGATTGGTGTAACTGTTTTTACAATACGGTAACAAAACATACTATTTTGGAATTATATTATGGACAGATGGTAAATAAAATGATTTTGTATCCCAAAAAAATATATATACTTTTAATAATACATGACAATTACTTGTCTGCACTGTGGATCTTTGGCTATGTGAAGTAGAGAAATATTATTAAAATACAAATAATAAACCATTTGTTTTTAGTTTAACAACAAAAATAGAGAGTGACTACCGACCGGCAAGTAATTTACTCCCTGTTTTAAATATGGTTAGACGCTACTCGGGCAATTGGGATAGATCTAGACGATAGATCTAATGTTTAGCGAGAAAATTGAAAATTAAATGGAATTAATCAAGAATTAGTTTTAGAGTTACTTTATTAAATTAATTATAAAATATGAATATATAGTATTAAATATATGTATAATTTTGTATATTAAAAAAATATATCAAACAAAATATAAAACTGTAGTATTGTCTGTAAATTATGGTAAACACATAAAACGTAATTTTAAAAGAAAATGTTATGATTTTCATTAAAAATTGTACATTAGTTATCGTAAAACATCATAAACTCTTAATTTAAATGTCAAAATATATTTGATTTATATTTGGTTCAAAAAATAATCAGTATATACAAAATTAAGCGGGAAGTAATCGGATTATACTGGTTATAATCAAAATTAAACATATATAATTGGATAATTGATGTTAGATAGAGATTAGTCATTAATCAAGGTGGAGAAAGCTGGCTAACAATTTTAAGGGATGGAGATTTTTAAAACAATAACTTACTTATATTGTATTTGATGTGCTGTAATTTGTATACTTGTATTCTCAATATGATAATTCATTTTCTAACTTGACTCTTACTAATTTTAAACATTAATTATGGATTCGACAAAAAAAAATATGTTATAAAAAGACCGAGGAGTGTAATTCAATTCCCACTAATTCAACTGACAATTTTGGGAGGTTAATTAATTACATAAGAGGTAGTTTACTTTTCCATGTCTTGATTGAGCCAAAGAAGAACAATTTCGAACGTGGAGGATTGTCACATCTCCCCACATTTGATAGTTGCTAGTTGCTATTTGCTACCAACCGATGGACTTCACTTTTCCATCATAATTCACAAGTCTTCTTCCCATCTTTAGTGGACGTAATTACAATGAGAATAATTCACAACTCAAATCTGGTTTGCAGTTCAATCCTCTCAATCTCAAGTGAGGGTAGAGTCAGAAACTCAGCCATCCTTAAACTTCTTTAAAGGAGAGATATGGAGCATTCAAACTGATCCTAAAATAAAAAATTTCTTATGGAAAGCTTTAAGCGGTGCTCTACCGGTTGTGAGTGCTCTTAGTAAAAGGGGAATGGTAGGCGACGAGAGGTGCCAAGTGTGTGGGGAAGAAGGAGAGACTATCAACCACATTTTATTCACTTGTCCTTATGCTAGACAGGTATGGGCTTTATCTGAATATCCTTCTTCTGAGGATGGTTTTCATGCTGGATCAATTTTTTCCAATGTGTATCACTTATTACACAACCGGAAAAATTCTGACTGGCCTGCGGTTTTAAGAAAAAGTTTTCCTTGGATAGTTTGGCGAATTTGGAAGAATAGAAATTCTCTCAGCTTCGAAGGAATTTTGTTTTCACCGTTGCTTCCAAGGAAAAAATATATGAAGATGTTGATGAATGGTTTCAGGCTCAAGAGGTGGAAATCGACCCAGAAGCTCGATCGGGTAATAACCATTTCATTCAAAGCTCTGCAGATCGTGAGGGATTGTTTCTTTCAGGCCAGTGGTCGCGTCCTCCTGAGAGTTGGCTGAAATGTAATGTGGGTTTCTCTTGGTCTAAGAGGAATGCTATGGCTGGTGGAGCTTGGGTGGTTAGAAACAATAGAGGTGAGGTTTTGCTACACAGCAGGAGATGTTTCTCTAACCTCAGAAATAAGGAGGAAGGGGTTTTAAAAGTTACGTTATGGGCGATGGAAAGTATGATTAGTCACAGACTATCAAATGTAGTATTCGCCATTCAAGATAAAACCATAGTTGGAGTGTTGAATAGGCCAAAAGCGTGGCCTTCTTTCAAATTTCAAGCGATGGGATTATTGAAGGTTCTAAGGTGTATTAGTGGTTGGGCTGTGGAGTTTGAAGCAGAAAAATACAATAGAGGAGCTGGTTTCATTGCTCAAAGTGTTACCCGAGAGTTAAGAGTACAATCATATGTTGCAGTCTCTTATCCTCTATGGATGATGACAGTTTTTGAGGAGGAAACTTTGTCCTCTTTTGGCTAAGATAGATCTTGGGGATTAGTATCTTTTTAGAGGCAAAATTTTTGTGGAGTAGGGTATAGAAAGAAGTGGGTTTAAGTTTTTTTTTCTTTCTACTGATCTGCGTATCAGGAACTTCTGTTAGCTTAATCTTGTATATTACTCTCTTTGCTCGAACTTTTCATTTAAGTCAATGTTCTTTTTTTTTTTTTTTTGGGTTAACTGTTAAGTTACATATTCATCTTTTACATGGGGTTACAATATTTGATCAATAACATAATTAAGTACATAACATGAACTTGATCACTATAATAACTTGCAAATTCGTTTATATATCACCTTCAAATTTTGTGATTCTTGTGTCATCGTAAGATTCATTGATCATTACGATTCAATCCGCTAAAACGTTTAAACCATTTTTATTATTGAAATGACAAATATAAATAAAAATCAAAAGTGTCCTTTTCTTTCAATTTCATAAAAAATATAAAATGTTAAGAACTCGTGATTTCCAAATTTGTTTTTTTCAGGTTCACAGCCTTTTTTTCTTATCGCTAGTGACTGCCTGCCAACCACACATGCGTCCTGAACTATTTACTTTTTTTTTGTCTATATATTTATATAAAATAATTAATTACTTTATAGTAGTACTAAACTTTTTGTCTGTAGAAGAAAATTGAAGTAAGAAATATGAGAAAAAAAAAGAAAACAGTGAACGCACGCCTGAATGCATGTGATTTGCCTACCCTACGTGAAGAAAAAAGACCAATGCAAATCAATTGCACAAGTAGGAAAAAGCATTGTCGTCTCGTCTACACCAAATTAAACAGTATGTGGTGTACAATGGCTCTTAGCCCCTTAGTAATTACGATTCCAATAAAACGTTTTATATGTAAGGTAACATGTTAATTTTGAGTACATTTATTCAACTGTCGTTGACAAAAGAATAAAGAATAGTAATCAAGTAAATACTCTCTGCATACTATTCTAAATCAATATATATTAGTAATTAGTATAAGTTATAGAAACAAAAAGGTCGACAAATGGACGTGTATAGAAAATGGATGGTCAACTACATTCCGAAGTTTTTTTTTCCGCAGAAAGAAACCTAAAGGATTGTTTACATTCACACACAAACACAGGTGTCGTATTGTTAGTGTCACGTGGTGTTTAACATGTAGACATTTCACCATGTGGACTAATACATTCAATCAGCCATCGACGACCATAAAGCATCTATCTATTCTATTATACTACTATCATTTTTACATGTCAGACAAATAGAGAGTGTTGAAAAATAAAACACAAGTGTGTATAGAGCGCAGGACAAGTAGTGGTCGGAGGAATATGGGAAAAGAAAAAGTTGGAAACAGCTTAGCCGCCTACGTCGACCCCACGTTTGGGAAAAGAATAAATACATTTTCAGTTGTCATTTCTATCATTTTCTATTGAAGATGGTCTACTATAAAGCCCAATTTCATTGTTTTGTTAACTAAAAAGGCTTTTAGGGCCCATATTTAAATATTCCGAAGCTCTTCCCGTTGTTAACTTATGGTGTGAGGTCTTTTTTTTTTTTTTTGTCCGAGTGAGGTCTTTGTTTAAGTTTTCTTTAAAGTTTGTGCGTTTCGAAAGTCTTTGTTTAACTAATTTAATTTGAACTCTAGTGTGTGTAAGTTTCTTAATTACAATTTTTTTTTGTTCTAACCTTCACTTTGTTGTTTAGGAGTTTGAGGAAGGTCTTTTGTATTTAACTGATTTTCTTCTTTTAAGTAGTTTTATGAAAAAAATACTGTGAATGGCTAAATGCTAAATCGGCATTAATTGAAAACTAAAGTTTACATAATTCAGTTTGTCAAAAAAAAAAAAAGTTTACATAATTCTTAGGATTTTCTCTTTAAATATATATATATATATATATATATATATATATATATATATATATGTCCTTTATTCATCCTTGCAGCCAATTAAATACTTTGATCAGTCTAATTTCATGTTTTTACATTAGTCAGATATGTCTTGAAAGACCGGTTCTATTAAAATAATTATATTTAAAACATATAGTTTTAAATTTAATACGTCAAACTTTTAGAGTAAGCTCTCTTGATTGTCTTCTTCCACTTTCACCATCAGCTCGATCGTAGACTATTTCATCAAGCTTTAGTTATTTCAAAACAAGTCCTCTGTTGACGTTTTCTTGGTGAGTCGAACTTAGTAAAGAAACCAAAACATCAGCTAAATAATATTAACCAATTTATTCCTTAAATAAAATAAAATAAAATAAAAAACAGTACGACTTAATTTTAAAAAGTTTTTTTTTTCAAATTTTTGTTGTCAACAACTAATACGTATCAGATTAGCTCAAAAATCTGAAAAGTTCAAACACCAATATCAGTTAGTAACTTATATGTTATTCCAAAAGTTATTTTAAATATGATAGTGGTAATATTTTTATATAAAAAAAACTAAGAAAATAAATATTTGCAAGAAAATCTTCTCCACGTTAACCATGATCACACAACTCACAACTTCTTCTTCTTGGTCTTCCTTAATTTTTTTTTATTGTTTAGTCTTTGTTTAAATGTTAAAAATATACAAATGACTTCCTTAATTCCAAAAGTCAAATCAAACCGTGACGTCATAAAACTCTCGCTTAAACGTATCTCCGATGACGTCATTCATCATTAATAATCTCAACCGTCCATATATTGTTTCGGCTGACAATATCGACCGTTCAAATCCCACACCGACGCATCTATAAAAGAGAGTTCCAATTATATTTTCCCAAAGTATGAGCCAAAACATTGTCTAAAGCCTAAAACGACGCCGTCGACGTTTTCTTGTTTGGCTAAAAAAAAAAATGAGTTCGGTGATGATGAAAGATGAACGGAGGCGAGTAGAAGAAGAAGAAGATAACGGCAAATCTGAAGTCGTAAGGACGGTGACGGAGGAAGAGGTTGATGAGTTTTTCAAGATATTACGGAGAGTACACGTGGCGGCACGAACGGCTGCGAAAGTTAACGGCGGTGATGATTATGATGATGAGCGAGGGTTACTACCGTCTAAGAAGAGGAAACGGAGTCAGAGTAGTAACGGCGTTCGTGATCGGATCAATCGGGTCGGGTCACTGGGTTTGGATTTGGATCTGAACTGTAAACCGGAACCAGACGGCGTTAATTTGCCTTGTAGTCCTTCTACTTTACGTCCAATAATTAAATTTTAATATATTACTAATTATTATTACTATAAAGATTAATTAAAGTTATGAACTATCTTAAATATGATTTTTTTTTGTCTCAAATTACATGGTGAATTCTTGCATTTAATTAATAAATATTTTGTTTCAAAATCTACGACTTATATTGGTCAAAAAAATTCCTAAAAAAAAAAAGTTATCCAATGATTCGTTACATAATGCATAAAGTTTAGATTCAATTATGCAAAATCATACAAATGATTTGAGAATAATGTTTCCTATCTATATTATTATTTTTTAAAGTACATTTTGTGTTAAGAACTTTTGATTATTTAATTTGTTTTATTTACAACATTAATTCCTAACTATTTTCTTAAAATAACCATTCCTGAAAACTTATTTAATAGAACTATTTAAATCGACCTAATTTGATATATTTATTGCTATAAATAGCTTGACAATATCTATACATTTCGATTTTTCCAAAAACATCTTTACGCATTAATTTTTTAATCCCATAAAAATATCCAAACCTATTTTAAGTAGATCTTTAGAGACTCTATGATCTATTAAATTTAAATGACACGATCGAGTTTGTGTAACAAATGATTATAATCGCAATAATTATTATAACATTAATAAAGTTCATAAAAACGAGAACCCAACTTTAGAAACTCAATAATCGGGTATATTTAACTTTAGCATCAAGAAAAACATTTAATATAAAATCTCTTTTTTATTGCTAAAGATCATAAACTCCTTGTTCATCAAGCATTTTTCATGTATAAATATCAACTTCAGAAACAAAATACAACACACAACCAAAACCACTAATATGACGGTTTTGAAACACGGGTTAAACCACTAATATGACGGTTTGTTGTTATATAGTGGGACATGTTATTAACATGACGGATTGAATTAACATTAGTATAAATATAAAATATTATTAACTCGGTTTTGAAACACGGGATAAATCTTCCTTTTAATTATTTGGTCAATACCACTAATATAAGAATATTAGACATATTAAATCAGGGTAATTTAACTAAAATTTTGTAAAACAATTAAATCATTGGTAAAATTGTGACTTAATCCGACAATAGCTTATAAATTATATTTTTATGTATTTATTTCCCCTATTATTGTTCTAATAATTGACAATTCAAACAAAATTATTATTTAATTAAACAAAACAAACTAAATATAAACAAAACAAAAAAAATAAAATGTTATTATTTTTTAAAAAATTGTCGTACCGCGAGTTAAAATATAGTAATCAAGTTAATACAACAACATTACATTACTAACTAACTAATATTATTCGTTTTGTATTAGCTTAATAGCTTTTGGTGATATACATTAAATCATAAATGTCCCATCTAATGAGAAGTCTTTGTTTTAATAGTAAAATTGTTGCAGTGTGGTCCATTTCTTGTGCTATTAATAATTTAATATACACCGTTATATCTCTATATATTTATTTAAAAATGCTACAGAAAAAACAATTATATTTTAAATAATTTAATACAAAATAAAAAATTATATTAATTTATAAAATAATAAAACATTATTTTCGAAATTATTGAATAAAATTATTTAACAAATCCATTTATTGTTTTAAAAATCTTAAGAAATAATAACAAACTATTTAGAATAATTATAAAACTTAATTTTATTTATAAAATTAAGATTAAATTTTGCACCCCTAAATCCTTTAATAATGACAAATATATTTTACTAAGATACAACATTGCTTATATTTTAAAATATAAAATATTATATCTAATTTCTTAAATATTTTTTCGTTCTGCACATTGACGCAGTGACATCTTATTAAAATCTAAGAAATCACAAATATTGTATTTTATTCAATATAGTATATACAACTAAAAGAAATCAAAAATTTTAATCGAGATTTCTAAACACAACCGCTTCAATACGGGTTTTGTTATATTTAATACCAAATTTATATAATTCACGGATTTAAACATTGTATCATGTACCAAAGACTGATTGAAATTAGAGTATGAAACTAAGTAAGTTAAATGTAAAAAAACATAAAATATGTGAAATAAATCAATTAAAATTTATACTAGTATTATTTTATAATTAACAAATTACAGTTAACGCAAACATTTTCCAGTAGTACAGGATTATGAATTTATATTTTATTTTATTTTACGACATAAGTTTTAGAGTGACTTAGGTAGATGACCATGGTATTTCGTAAAATAGAGAAAATAACGTTGTGGCAGAAAAACTTGGTAAATAATGTTTTGGGGGAGGGGCTGAAAAGTCCAAACAATCCTCGATGATTAGGCGGGAGTAAAGGTGCCCCACCCGTAGGTTATTCTATGTAGGGGACAACATTGGTAGGAGGTATTGATGATACAGATATAAATTGAAATAACTTGTTACAAAAAACATGCATAGGTTGTAATCGGTTAGTAGTTAAACTGAGTATAAGGGGGTGACGCCTACGAAAACAACTTACATAGATTGAGCCTAACTCATGCTGTTACGAAATAATTGTTCGAGTTATTATGCAATGGATTGATATCTCCCTACACATGTAATACTAGTACGCATGCATTCGTGAAACTCCATTCCTGCAAAAAAAAACATATGTATGTCTTAGAACAATCACATGTACCCTACGTTTTCCACATGTGGGTTTCCATTGTCCCGGATCCATCTTCCGTGGTACAGGGTTCTTCGAGATTTCAAAAACGGTAACGGGCCAGAACTAGTCGTTACGCATGGTAGTGTTAATTCAACTAAGCCCATGGGCTAAAGAAGATGAATACCAAGGAAGATCAATTACAAACAAGTCTGTTACCATGAATAAGGATATCATATAAAAAACATGTCATTTTATAAGTATACACGAATCATGACATCGCCACTTGAGTTGCCCCAAAAATCGTCCACTGGACGGTCGACATGACACATTTAGGAGAGAGAATACCTATCGGTGATACGTATCCAAGGAATTTAATGCAAATGCAGAGACACTACGAGCTACGACGGTAGCATTAGTAGGTAAAGATTTTGGAGAATCCATAAATAGTATAATAACATGGGTTTCACGAATACATCAGATAATAAAATATGTATCGGGGCGACACGTGTGTCGAATCCAGCTACTACTCCACTGGCGAAAACCCTTATCGCTAAGAAAAACATTTAAATGCGCGTATACTGTAAGTCTATCTCAAAAAATCTCATGGTGCATAAAGGTAAAACATTGACACTTTGACGTGACATCCGATTTGCAGTGTAAACCTTCCTATCGCATCCCTAGGGTTATGGGGGGAATCATGAGGATTCGAAAATCAAAAATATGTGGAAAATAACCCCACATACACTATTCAGCAAAATATTTGAGTAAATACTGTAGCCCTAAAGTGGTTCTGACTCATTGACATATATATCTGATACCGTAGCTAGCATTTACATACGAACACAGTTATCAAAAAAAAAAACCAAAGGTTGCCAAAAGAAGATCAAGGTTGAAGTAAAAGTTGCAGAGGTAGGTAAATAGACAGTGCGTATAAGACAACTAAAATATTTGTTTTGTTTTTTTTGTACAACCACATCTACTTTGCTATATTTAATGATATATATCCTTCGCGTAAGTACAAATGGTTATTATAACCGAAATAACTGACCGTCCTCTTCGAGTCATCAGCGGCTCATGGGGCATCGATGGCGATGGAAGTTGGGTGTTCATCCCAAACCCATTCAACGCCGTGCGGAGAATGACTATACGTGAAGGCGAACGAGTAATAGTTGTTCGTGAGCTCGTTAGAGCCGCTTTCGGGATGGAATATGATGGATGGGAGGTCCATCTTTCGTATCAATGGCCAGAGTGGATGGATCTTGACTCTCCACCGGATGTGAGGTCCAGACCCGTAACAATACGTACTGACGAGACCATGGCCATATTCCAAGCACTCCATGTTGACCTGGACAATGTTTGTCTGTACTCGTCGAAGGTTTCGATCGAAGGTATAGAAACGTACGATGGCAACAACGAAGCGGCTAGCTCCGAGTTTCACAACAAACGCGACCACTTTATACCATGTAAAGAAACTATGAATATTGATGTTGGTAGCACATTGGCGACCCATGAAAGGCAAGACGAAGGAAAACTGCCTACGACATTTGACGGTCTCCCGCCGCTACCGACATACGACTCCAGTCTCGCGGAAAAACTACTCGATGAAGAAGCCGTTCTACGTTGGATGATGGCCACACAACAAACTAATGAAAGCAACGGTGAAGCATCTTCTATTAACATTGGTTATGGCCAACGTAGTAACGCATGCCGGAAACTGTTTAGTGACGACGAAGATTCCGACACTGAATCTACAACAGAGGTACGTCTACAAACGCTTCTACACAATATCATAGGAATACACGTGCATGATACTAATATTTGTTTTTCACCCCGTTGAGGTGGATTTCCTCGCTCACCTAGGTAGCCACACAATTAACATAGCAGATGATACCGAGCCATATTTCGATAGAGATGCAAGTGATGGAGTCGTACCAGTAAAGGAGTGTAGTTTCTTCGGTCCGTCGGCGAACTATATGGCTGAACCCCTAAACCTCAAACTGGACCTCAGGGTTCCCCTTCAGGCGGCGCTCGAAGATATGTGTCTCAACTTCGCATCATTCAATCGAGATGCCGCACCAACCCTAGATGAGCAACGAGAAGAAGGTACTTGAATTTAATACATGTTATATAGTAAAAAAACATGATATCTTACATATACGAGAGTCGAATATTTTACATAGGTAACATGCTAATTGAATTTTTGTGGTAACTTAAAAGGTCGACTAGGAATGGAACTAGTTGTGCAAGATGTATTGTACGAAGGGGACGAACTGTTCGTAGGACGTGTTTTCAAAAACAAACAAGATTGCAACGTCAAATTAGCAGTCCACGCCCTAAACCGGCGCTTTCATTTTCGGAGGGATTGGTCATGCAAAAAACTTCTCACGCTTAAATGCATATCACCAACTTGCCCATGGCGTGTCTACATAGTCAAACTAAAAGACTGTGACAACTACCAAATCAGGAGTGTTACGCTGACACACACGTGCACCGTCGAAGAGCGCAGTAATTACTATAGACAAGCAACAACGCGGGTGATCGGTAGCATTATGCAGTCAAAGTTTGAGGGAAACACACGAGGTCCCCGGGCAGTTGATCTCCAGCGCCTCCTGCTAGCAGATCATTCTGTAAGGATATCATATTGGAAGGCGTGGAAATCAAGAGAAGTTGCCATGGGGGGCGCACAAGGATCGGCTGCTAATAGTTACTCTCTCTTGCCGACGTACGTACATGTTCTAAAGCACGCGAATCCTGGCTCTGTCATTGAGCTAAAAACAGAGATCGATGCAGCCGGGCAGTATAGGTTTAAGTACCTGTTCTTAGCATTTGCCGCATCACTAGAGGGATTTGCGTTCATGCGGCGTGTCATCGTTATAGACGGAACACACTTGAAGGGGAAGTATGGTGGCTGTATGTTAACGACGAGCTGTCAAGATGCTAACTTTCAAATATTCCCACTAGTATTCGGCATAGTTGATAGCGAGAACGACACTGCTTGGGAGTGGTTCTTCCGTGGTTTGATCTCTGCGATACCAGATTCGGAAACCCTGACTTTCGTCTCCGATAGACTTTCTTCAATTTACACAGGCTTGCGAAGGGTACGTTTCTAAAATATACCTCAACTAATAGCTCTTTTATTATCAATTCTAAATTACCATATAGTATCAAATATGTTACCGTACAAGTTACATGTCCATGCCCCTACTATACGGTGGCTGCAATAAGGTAGAATACAGTAATAATGTATGCAAGTAAAATGACATGTTACATTAAATCTTGTCATGTTTCGATGTTAAAGAACTAATATAATAATGTAAAATGCCATGTTATAGTAAATAATGTATTGTTATTATGTTATAATAGTGTCATAATATTATTATATTATTAAACTCGTGTTGTGCCATTATAACAAACCTAACCTAATCGTATTGTTCACGTGTTGATCATGCAGGTTTACCCTAAGTCACATCATGGTGCATGTATTGTTCACCTACAACGCAACATCACATCAAGTTTTAAGAAGAAACTTCTGGCGTTTCACGTCTCAAGGGCGGCGTGAGCATACCGAATTTGCGACTTCCATACGTACTTCAACGAATTTATCAAGCTTGATCCAGCATGTGGTGCTTACCTTGAAACCATCGGGTTCAGCCACTGGACACGTGCTTACTTTCTTGGCAACAGATACAATGTTATGACAAACAACGTAGCTGAATCAGTTAACTCGGTTCTCAAGGAGGCACGAGAGCTACCGGTAATCCCACTCGTAGAATTTATTCGGACGACCCTTATGAGCTGGTTTGCAATGCGTCGTGAAGCATCAAAAAAAGAGATGTCAACACTAACACCAAAGATGCGTGAAGTAACTCATCAGAACTTCGAAAAATCTGTAAGCTTCTCGGTCAAGAATGTTGATAGGTTCGAGTACCAGGTCCAGTCAAACAGTGGTGGAAATTACCATGTTAACCTCGGCAAAAGGTCCTGCACGTGTAGAGCTTTCGACATGCTATATTACCCCTGCCCACATGCAATATCTGCAACTGTAACATAAGGCATAACATTGCAGTCCATCATGGCGCCTGAGTACTCGGTAGAAAACTGGAGGCAATCCTACAAGGCATCCATCAAGCCTGTTCCAGATGTTTCGAACGCGTATAAACTGCCAGCCTCGATTGCTTCTCTCGATTTGCAGCCCCCATTCACACGTAGGCCACCGGGGAGACCAAAGAAAAAAAGGATAGCATCATGTGGAGAGTTCAAGGTAATTCGAGATCGTAAGTACACATTTTTTTAAGGGCGTATGACGCGTTTCTCTAAGTATAAATATTTAGTACCTTCTATCATCGCTAACCCTGAACATTAACTATCATTTTCAGGGGAGACGTAGGAACGCGACTAGTTGTTCACGGTGTAATGGTGAGGGGAATAACCGTGGTACATGCACGGTGCCTATATGAAGGTAAAAAATAACCTTTTTCTGGTAGAGCATGTCTATGAAACACACCACCATTACTAATTACCATTTCCTATTAGGTTGCAGGAAACTGGGGGTTCTCGTGTCTTAGCAATGGGTTTTATTCGGTAGGGGAAGTCCATCAACGTATGGGAAAATTAAGTGGAGGGTTCTTGCTATCTTGTATATATTAGCATGGAGATACTGACCTTTATGGTGGCAAATGGGGTACTGGAATCTTAATGTGTTAAAGAACCTACCACAAGCAGCCAATGGCGCATTTTTTATTTTCAGTTTTTTGTTGTTTCCGTATGTAACATATTGCTCTTATCCCCCTTATTTTATGTAGAACCCATGCTATTAAATGAAAACACGAGTGTTTAATATATATGTGGAAACGTTCAATACTATTGCAAAAGATAGGAGGCTAGATGAGTCTCATAGAAACCTTATGGTTGGAGTTATTAAATTATTTTGGTTGAGGTTTGGTGAGTATTTATTGAAGAATTGCCACTGACCAACTTCCTACCCACTTTTAACATAAATGGAGGGTTCCGCATAAAACTACTATAAATTCATATTTGAGGAGACACTATCACAACCACAAAAATGGGAGAAATCATGTGGAGAGGGATAATGCGGCAGTTTTTAGATCATTCATCACAGATGACTAAAAATGGCATGTTCAGGAATCAGTTCGAGAGAGCTTTGGCCGACAAAATACCGGAGGCACACTACCTAGAAGGATTACGTCTAGCTTGCTGGGAAAAAGATTTGACTTTAGCGAAAAAAACACATGTTCAAGGCGGTGAACAGAGTCCCTGAGGCCGTTTTCGTCATGGCGATGTTGGCTGCGTGTGGTGGGGAGCAGACGTAGGTGAGTTCTTCACGGACCAATTGATGGGCATGCCCTAGCCCACTGTTCTGGGGATGGGAGACACAGTATTTGGAAAACTAGAAAGAATGCAGGTAACGCGTGGAACCGCTTACGCACGAACCTGGAACTGTGCGGTCCCTGATTGTTCTGAATTCCACAATATCTACAACCGCTGTGAGGAATGCTACATTTTCTGGTGCACGAAAGAGTTTTGCCGTCGCTGCTAACTCTTTATGTTTTAAATCCTACGCATGTTTCAAAACGAAAACGGCCTATGTAACTATATAATCCAAAACCTTTCAATTTCAATAAAATGCGTGCACTACTTTCAATTTTAATAAGAATGCGTATAACTTCTAGAATTACCAAAGAAGACGTCGAGTACTACAAAGAACATTTAATAAAAACATGTGTTTGCGATATGAACATAGTAACAAAATAAAATAACATTGTCTTTAAATAAAACACATGGTCGCAGTAGTACTGCCAAGCTTATCGCAAATCGAGGAATAAAGTTTCCTCCGGAACGGGAAATTACTTTTCTAACAAATATGATTTTAAAGGCCATTCAAATAGAACTAAAAAAGGCAGTACATGAAGAAATATAATCATATATGAACAATCCTACTAAACCATGAAGCATCCATTTTACAACAAACAACATAGGTAACATACCAGCCAAGCTACATCAAAAATAATTCATACCGGTGGATTTTCATGAAGGAACACTTTGGTTGGAGGCAAAGTGTCAGCCGTGGATGCTTTGGTAGCCTTGGATTCATCAGGAAGTTTGTAGCCTTCGTAGCCTTTGTTTGGAGGGAAAGTGTCAGCCTTGGATTCATCATGAAGTCTGTCAACATCAGTAACCATATGTCCAGTTGCTGCTGTAGAACCCTGTTCGTAAAGTAAACATGCGTTCATTGAGTAAGCCACCTACAAACAAACGAAGTGGTACACAGTGGCAGTAACAGCATTTTTCAAAATAATCGTACGAATAGTTTCGTATTTTAACGGAAACGCATGCGATTATATAAAAACAAATGTTTTAAGCTGTTAACACATGTATTTATTAAAAAACACACTAAACCACTACAAAACATATACTCTAGTTGGGGACGGAATAAACAGATATATATTTGTGGTAGACATGGAAGCATGAACGGTAAGATAGTTGGGTACTCTTGTTATACAATGCAAAAGAAAACATTAAAAGCATGAACGGTAAGATAGTCTCCAGTCAATTTAAAACAATGTTTAGAGGTGCGGTACCTTATGATTTCCGTGAATGTTTGCGTGCTGGTTAGCACTGCTACAATTCCCAACGGTTCCTGGGACAGGCATACCGCTTCCCACAGTTGCGGAAACTATTGGGACAGTCTCGACCGGGTAAGAAGATGTGTTAGGCACTCGTACTAGATCAGAAGCCGTATCTACCTTGCCTGGTTTGTCTTCTTTATGACCAACATGCCCGGATGAATTTTTTTGGATAGCCAATGTTATCATATCCGATATCCTAACCTCTGAGTCTGCTATGGCTGTCATGACACGTTTTTCAGAACGTTTAACCTTTGTTTCAACATATTGTTTCAGACCCTCCGATAGGTGATCAATGGCCTTCCGCTTCCCTTTGGATCCTGTTTGGGGCTCATTTGGTATTCCTCTTTCTACACCTTCGCAATTTGTTGCGTCTGTGCTACAAATGTCACTGCTGTCGGTCTTATCTACCCTGTGGTCATCACTGTTCTTACCACACACAAACATTGAATCCGTAAAATTGCAGTTGTCGTTGATCATATCCATTAGTCTGTCAACCCCTTCGTCTGGCGTGTCTTCAATGACATGACCCAATTGGAGTCCTAGCAGAGAGTCAACTGTACACTACACAAGGGGAAAAAAACATGTCATATGGCAATCAAAGTTATCTTAAGCTGCAGTCAGATCTAATTGCAAATCGGTTACGTTACTCTAACATCATATAGATATGAAGGCAAAATAAGTGTCATGGCACGTGCACCCTGTGTTTTTATAGGAAATCTGATGTCTTACAAATGTTTGCAAACTAAAAAAATATATCATTTTCATCGTAAAACATGTAATATAAGAAAATTAAGTGGGATACTACGAAAATCGTAAACAGATTATGCCATTGAGTGGAAGACCTAATCTGATTGAATAACTAAAGGCATAGTAAAGGCCAAGATATCGAGATCTTACCGCTGCTTTACCATCGACTTTCCAAACAACATCCAACTTCAATATCCAAAGGCGCTCAATGAATGTTGGTTCTTCCATATCGGAATCATTGTCATCATTAGGACCCAGAAACTGCAATTCCTTAATTTGCGAAACGGCTTGAAGAAGTACCAGTGGAAGCACTAAAGGGAATCCTTGGACGGTTGTCGATTTCTTCTTCAAGTTTTGGGGCCCCCTAACCTTTATAGAATGCATCGTAAGTTTGAAAGCTTCTGTCCCCCATGGATACTTCAGAAAATCTTCCAGATTGTCAGACATGTCAACATGCAGTGGCACGATTTTTCTTTTCGCAGATGTAGGGCAAAGGACCCCGTCCAGCAGAGCAAGTACGGCGTAACGGATCCGATTATCTCTCTCAGGGACGAGATGCCTCTTTAGTCTACTTACGAGCCAGTCGGCCGATACGTCGGCCCTGTCGAAGTACTTGTACCAATATTTGCCGACAACTGTTTTCCGTTTACCCTTCTTCTCTTTGTCCGTAGGAAGCTTATCGCATCTTAAACCGGTGACCGCTGCAAATTCAGCTATTGAAAAACGAATCGGGAACCCACCGTATATAACCCATATTTCATAGTCTTTCTTCACCACGAGTTGTCGCGTCAATAGAAAATGAATGAGTTTTCCAGAGTAAGCGGCACTCTCCAGAACCGCAAAAAGTTGCCCAAACTGGGAGGATTTAATGATCTCGAGTTCAGATGGGACCAAGACAGCGGAGATATCGTTTATGATAGAGAGGTCTCGGTACGAGTGGACCCTTTTGCCGATGGGTTCGGATCCTTTAGCAAACATTCGTGATGGCAAACCCAGATTTGCCATCTAAATATATAAAATACGAATAGAAAATCAATTAACCAAGAAATATAGAAGAGTCAAATGGATTCACCAGTTAATACGGGGACAAAGCTCTATATAGTCGGCTATTGCTGTGAGAAATATTGTCGTGAACGGCCGCCGAGAGAACGGAGTTAAGTGAAATCGTAGGGTTGGAGAGAAAGCTAAGTAATAAATATCTAATTTCTTTATTATTTGATGCTGGGAAACCCTAATAAGGATTGCTAGACTTTTGGGTTTCGGAAAAATTATAGAATACTTTATGGAAAATTACTAGAATAATAAATGAGAAACGTGTGAGAGTAGAGAACGTGCAAAATTCAAATTAAATAATCATTGAGTTTCGGTCAGATGGAGCCCTTATGTTTGTAGGAGACGGAAGGAGATGAATGTAATTTTAAGCTGTATAGGGGACAGTCGTACATGAATCATAGTTATTTTATGAATTCTTTCTGTCATCTAGTATATATACTCTAAGTTTTACTAGTTTTTAATATTTTTTTATTCTTTCTCAGAGCTCCCAAAAGAATCTAGAGTTAATGGGCCTTAAGAAAAAGTCAGGCTAATTAGACATTGGGCCTATGTAATATACTCTTATTTTAGCCCAAACACTTAGCAAAAATAATCACCACTACTAGCCTACTAGGTTATAAAATTATATAAATTATTATAAATCATAATAACCTTCAATATTGCATACTATGTATTAAAAGGTAAACAAACATAAAATCATAAACTTTATTTCAAAAACAAACTATATCCTTTAAAACCTTTTACAAGTTATTGAATTTATTTAATATATGTGAACTATATAATAATTTCCATGTTATTCTTGTTCGTATGAGACAAAAATACTTTATTTTAGTTCAGTTGTAATATTTTTCATACATGGTCAGTTGTAATATTTTTCAAAAAAATTAAACAAATTTTCTTCGTTGATTGAATCAGTTTTGAAAATAGAAATTCACATACACCATCAATATTTTGCTGATCTCAAAGTCGAGCCATCTTATAATTATATTCTCCAATAACATATTTGTTAATAAAGATATATATACCAAAAGAAAATACTAATAAATAAAAATGCATAGTTATATTGAAGTTGTGGACCATGTATGCGTCGACTGACAGATGAAGTTGGACAGAAACTTCGCACAAGAGGAAAATGAGTTTTGAGTTTTCTTTGGTGTGTGCAAGTTGTGAATCTAATCACAACCATCCATTTCAAGGTGAACACGATATGATATGATTAAAGCAGATTAACATGTTTTCCTTTTGTTTTATATACATTTTTTTTTTTTTGTCAAGGTTTGTTTTATATACATATGCTAAAATTTTCTACATCTTTCTAAGACACACAATGAAAGTCTAATCACAATAGTTTAGTAGTTGAAGACTTATTTTGCTAGTCAAGCAAGACTTATTAATTAGAAAAAAAAAAAAAATCTATAATCTTCCTTAGTTTGGAGATTGTTTTATATTGTTGAGTGTTGACATATATTTTGGTTAAAGAAACGTAAAACAATTGAATGGAGCGATGAAAACGAAGTAGAGTCGTACGTAATAGGGTTGGCCTTTGTTAGATAATTGGATTAGGTGACAATTTTTTAGGTAGGGTTAGTGATTTACTAATTTTAACAAACGATCATTGTATGCTCTATCTTAATTTTTTCACTCACAATCACCTCTTTTTTTGGTCAGGGAAGCCATTTTTTTTTTGTTTTTGGGTCAAAACTCAAAAGGTCAGGGAAATCATCTTATACTAATTTCACCTAAACGTATTGAATAAAACTTGGCAAAAACATTACATGAAGTTAACAGACTGAGTTTAAGAAAAAAGAAAAACAGCTCTAGAGTAACATGGTGATGGCTTCACAGCTTTGCATCTAGAATTATCGTGGACGATCAATAGTACAAGTTCGGTTTTGGTAGTTATGGTGATGATGGCTTCACAGCTTTACATCTAGAGTAACATGATGTTTCAGAAAAAAAAAAATAAAAAAAAAAATAGAAACCAAAAAATCGAGGTATATGAGTGAGAAATTAGGAAATATCACCATTGAAAGTTTGAAACTAAAATCAAATAGATGGCCATTTAATTAATATTGTTAAGGTACATTACATATTTAAATCACATACAGTAGAAATGACCCTCTTATCATCTTAAACATTTCTTTCTATTTCTTGTGCTGAGAAATTCATGTGACTCTCCTCTTATTTTATTATAAATAAAACAATCAAGAAATAAATATCCCATTTTAACTGAGGATAATTGATTAGTTTCTATCACCGTGTTTTTTAATTTTCCGAATATATTCCATAAAATTACAAATTTGGTTTGCTTCAAAAACGATTGTTTCAGTCGTATCCTAAAAAAAAAGTTATTCCAAACAAAGATTTACAATTCAAATGTTTGAGTTACACAAAGACCGTCCATAATCCATACTGTTGTGTTATATATAGAACATGAGCAAACAAACTGGAATAATAATAATTAGGTATTGATAAATGATAAAGATAAGTAGATAACCATTATATTTTGTTATAGTATAAGTCAAAGGAAAAGGTAAAAAACAAAAACAAAACTTCATTCTCACTTTGTCACTAATATCGAAGCTTCTTCCCCATTAACTTTCTCCAACGTCGGCATTGCTTTTAGCCGTCAGCGTCGGGATTTTCTCTCCCACGCTCTCTCTTGTTTCACCTCCTCTATTCATTCGCTTGATTTTCGTAGATCCCGGCAAAACTTCAATAGACAGTAATAAAAGGCGAAGGTGTTTACCGGTGAATCCATCCCCTTCTCTCTGCATGCTTCATCCAGGTTACCGGATCCACAGTTAGACACTATGCATAAACTTCGAGTGTAGTGTCTTTTCACCCCTGAGAAAGCCTCTTGTTGGGCACCGAGTTTAGCAGGCAAGCTCCTATGTGGACCAACAGCTGCCTGGTAGAGACGTCGACGGCACACAACGCCTCCTTTTTCAGGGCAACATGGCATCTTTCCAAATAGGATATGTGCTTGTAGATTTCCGTTTCAACCTTTTACAGCACTTATGGTTGGCTCTTGCAATGTTACTTGCAAATCTCTTCCCCATCTCCGGACAGCCGCTGCCGCCGCTCGCTCACTCCAGCTTGGTCAACCAGCAAGAAAGTAGGGTATTTTCTGGTGGGCTTTGTTTTCTTTCTCGGTCCATTAAGCTTATCAAAAGCTAAGCCCACTACCAGTAAAACTAGGTCACACTTTTCTAAACTTTTGCAAACTCATTAGCAAGTTTTTTTCGATATGTTGATTATAAGGACCCTGAATGGCAATTCCAAACCCTGATTCAAAGAAATTCGTCGACAAATTCTTATCATCTAAGCTATAGGCAATTGGAAATTATGCTTCTAGTTCCTAACCACACCAATGAATTGAGGGATAACGACATTATGACCCCAGTCTCAAGGACCGGTGGTTACCGAAACTTCCTCAATCCTCTGCTTTCATACTCCATGTTCACTGAGCCAAATCATGTTCAATCTACCAATTGCAGGGAAAATCTTCCTGACTCTATGCCCAGGTCTGTTCCTAATTTCTTTGTGTCAAGTCGAATACAAATCTTGTCTGGACTTCTTAATATCTATGGCCAATAGTTCCATTGGAGAGAGAACTCACCTGCCATGCTTTAGCTTCACACTCATCATATGTGAATCCTGCTCCCACCTTCCAATGCACCCAAATTGTGGAGTAATCATGGCTATTCAGATCGAAATTCAAAATTTTCAATAGCCTGACCTCAGTCACTTTCCGACAATTCTAGCTAGATACCTCAACTCCCAGCCTTCTACAAAGCAGTTTCAACTCAGGTTACTGATGATTCAAAGATACTAGTTTGGTCTTTGAAACAAGTTTCAACCGATTATGCTACCATAATCACCTGTGGTATGGCCTTTTCGCTATTTCATATAACGGTTCTTGTGCCGACGAGAGTCACAACCATACTCTCTTTATCAACGTCATCTCGTCATTATTGGATTATGACTATTGCGTCTACCGTCGACCTGTTCGTGGGAGACTGTTTGACAACCCTTGACCTCACATGTCTCAAAGTGCTTACTAGCCTTTGCCTCATAGCTTTCTTGAAACCTTTGTAAACCTTTTTTCTGTTACTTTTGTATGG
The DNA here is from genome assembly GCF_000633955.1 of Camelina sativa. Lineage (NCBI taxonomy): Eukaryota > Viridiplantae > Streptophyta > Magnoliopsida > Brassicales > Brassicaceae > Camelina > Camelina sativa. Next base: position 4,292,676 of record NC_025688.1, on the reverse strand, counting down.
CATTGGAGAATATCTCACTTTGTTTTGTTGTATTGTTTGGGATTTTAAAATCTCTATCTATGTACCTGGTTTGATGGTAAATGAAAATCTAGTTTTTGTTCAAAAAAAAAAACAACCATTATATTTCGTTTTTGGTTCTCGTTAATTTTACTTTTTTTGGGTGCTAAAGTCCTTATTGTTACAACTTTAGATGCTAATCATAATAAATCACCTAAACAAAATCAAGTTGACCATGCTATATATATACAATCTAAGTTAGTGGGGGTTCATTCACATTTGAAAAAAGAATTTTCTTAATTTATAATGACATTACTAGATTATCTAAGTACTAGATTATCTAAGTAAAAATGATAAATATTAAAAGTATAGAGTTTAAAAGAAATTATCATATTAAAAGTATAGAGTTTAAAAGAAATTATTAGTACTATCTTTCTATCTTTCATGGTAATGATGAAATCGAAAAAGATTGTACGATACTTTTAGAACCAGTTACTAAAAACGCAATTATCAAAGTTAAGACTCTCTACAATTTTAGATGAAATTTGAGAAGACATTAACGAAAAAAATTGGAGATGAACTTTAACAAGAATGTAAATTAAATAATAATCAAACAAAAATAGAGTCATATTTTATTAAATTTTTTATATATATTAGATTATTTAATTATTAATTTATGATATTGATGAGATTATATTTTTATATATATTTTTTTAATTATTATTTTATTGAAATGTATCATTTTTATATTGGTTCAATTTAAAATCGAAAGAATTTATTAATTTATAATAAATGTTAATTTAAAGAAAATTAATTTATAGAAGTTGCATTGTAATTGTAATCCAACTCATGTAAACAAACATGCAAGAGTTAACAAATACTAAGTGTACCGACATATGAGTATTCTGCATCACAGCCGAAGAAGAGATCCCATAACATGTGTGTATATGATCCTTTTTTTGTCTATTTGTTTGATTAACATCTATCGCCCTACACATTAATTGGTTTCCTGAAATTATAACCATTTTTTTTTTCTATTTTTTTTTCTTGATCGACCTCATATTTACGACCGACGTTCAGAATCTAACTTATATATGAAGTGATGAGTAGCTTTTGAAAAGGATTACAATTTAAGATGACTAACATTGGCCGACGTCACATTTGATGAATACTTTGAAATTGTATATATACGTTCACGGTTCACCCGATTAAGATGCATACCAAACTTAATTACAAATTTGTCTACACACACAAAAAAAAAAGGGCCGTTGCTCTAAACTTGTATACAAAATATGTAAAACTTGACAAATGATATTATAGTTTTCATGAATACCGAACATCCTATAAATCTCGTATACATTGGTTGAAACTTGAAAAGCATTTTAACATGTTAAGCTGATGTGTTTACAGACTCTAATATTAGTGTAATTAATGGATACGAAACTCCAACAGAAAAAAGTAAACATTTTTAGTTAAGCTAAATATGTTAGGTCGAGCCGTCGGGGTATTCAAATTTCGGATCGGATTCCGTTCGAATATTTTTGAGTTTGAATAATTTAGACAGTAACCGAAAAATCATTATCTATTCATATAAATATCGAGACTTCTTGGAAAAAAAAAGTCGGTTTAATTTTTGTTGCAAAAAATTATCTAGTTTTAACAAATATAGCTAATTTTTGTAAATATATAAACTAATTATATTTTTGTTATTTAGTGTGATATATGTAATTAGATTAGTGATTATATACATGTTACACAATGAATAGTGATCCAACGACAAATGCGACGAAGACTTCAGTTGGCAGGAACTTAATAGACGGCTGAGATGCGATGATGGGAAAAGGATTCCGTTACCGACACGTGGCATGTTCCCTACACATGTCCTTGTACTATGGCCACAGCAGAAGCCTCACGCTGTCGGCTGAGATTTAAATTATCGAGAAAAAATGTTTGATTTGTATTTTTCTTCTCCACTACGAAGATAAATCTTTCGAACATGCCATAAAATGAAGGAAAATTGAAAGAAGTAAAACGAGTTCGAAAATGAAGCTAAAGACAATCAAATTAGAGCGAAGATATAATACAAAGCTATAATAGTGAAATTAGTTATAAAAATTAGTTCAAAAACTGTTTAAGGATAAAATGCTATTATATGAATTGGCAAGTTTTAATATAAGATCTAACCTACAACTACAAACTTTAATAAAACTTATCTATATGGATAGTATCGTGGCGCTAAATGAAGACGAGAAGACGTGATAGCGATGCGCACCAGAACCGCCTCTCAATTCTTTAATTCGTAACATATATATTACAAAATTTGTTTTTTTTGGTAGAATATTACAAAATTTGTTTATCAGAGTTTTTAGCACTTTTTTTTTTTTTGAATTATAGCACTTCTTTTTTTTCTCCATAAAAGAAAAACTCCATTTTAATATTAATTTTACGAAAATTTTAAACTGAAGTTGATGTTTTAACTTTTTTCTTTTAGACCTTAAAATATCACTTCATATATTTATTGTTTGGTTTGGCAAAAAAAATATATTTAATATTTGAAGTTCCGAGGCGTTAGAGTTACATATTTTCGTATATTTTTTTTAAAAAATGTTGTAAATCTTGATTTTATATCTTTAACTTCTTTTTGTTTTTACTAATTTGTTTTTCCATTTTAACATGTGTGTAGGGAAATTAATAGTTCATCCAACTGAAAAAGTTTCTAGTGTTTTAAATATATAAACTGATGAAATCACTATTTAGTATAACTTTTTTTGCCAAATTTTTTAATTATTTGGCAAAAAAGAAAAAAATAATTATAACTATCTTCCATAACTTTTTTTGTTGATTTTTTTTCCTAAAATTCCAAACAAGAAAGTTTTACAGATATCTCTTCGAAGATAAAAGTATTTAACCACTTTTATTTATCCAGTCAAACAGAAAAACTGTATATTTCCTTACTAATAAAATAAACCAAAAATGGATAGTACATTTCTGTTTATACTATGGATACTTACTTTAAGATTCATTTAAACATTCATTTAAGCAAATAAAAATACTAAAAGATGGTATTTCGCTACAAAAACATACCCGAATAAATGTTTAAAAAGTCAGAGATGAATGTTCAAAAAGAAATACTTTTTTTTTTACATCAATTATTGAAAAAGAATCGGTCAATGTGTTTATTAGTTCGAATCACATTCGAGTCTTCTGATATTTGTTCATTCAATTGATTGCAACCAAACTGATGGGCCTAATCCATAAAAAATGACGTTATGACACAACTAAAACCTGCTCTATTATCATGTGACTGTGAAAAGTCTTCGCATATTCATTAGAAAAACGTTTTGCCAAAGTTTGAAAACATATTTTTAGATCAAAAGAAATATTGAGAACATATGCATCTTTGGAGATTGAAATCAGCGTCTATATGTGTGGCCAAGATGTGTCTTAGCGATAAAATTATACAGGTTCGATTGGTAAAGATCATTTTTTTTTTTGATTTTAAATAAAGATCATTTTTTTTGGTCAAACTAGGATTTCATTCAAATTAAAAGAGTTTTTCCTCCTTAAAAAGAAGGTACAAATGGCTATCAAAAGCCCAAACAAACCAAACCACTTGAGCAAATGGTAAAACAACAACAATAACAAAATCAGAAGCTAAACATAAATGAAAGGATAGATGGGAGCTAACAAGCTCAAACCATAGATAAAAGGATAGATAAGAACTAACAAACTCAAACCATGGATAATGGGATAGATGAGAGCTAACAAGCTCAACCAAAGTAGATTGGTTCTTGAATGGAGGAAACAAAGCCTCTAAAGACACCAACGACGAACAGTCTGCAAAAGTTGAGTGGGGACAGTCTTGAGCAACAAACCTCGCTTCTACTTCAAGTAGAACAGTCTTCAGAACAATGCTCCCTGTGACAATACCACTAAAACCAAGTGAAGTATTTGAGAGGATAATAAGCTCCTTAAAGGAGAGATGAGGGATGTAAAAGTCCCGGTGAACCAGATAATCTGGAACGGTGAAGGAGAGCAAAGATCTCTTTCCAATCTGCAACAAAGCGGCTACTAACACAGCCAATTTGAAGTATAATCTGCATACTGCAGTAAAGATTCGCACTAAGGCGATAAATGTGCCACAAGAAAGCACAAATGTGGATCCACGGGTATCCAAATTCATCAAAGGAGTAAAAACGAGATCCAAATTCCACAAAGCCAGAGCCACACTCTCAACGATCATCCAAGAACTTTCCAACGTAGAAGAACCAGAGACCGAAGAACAGGAGCATACCTGGGGGAACAGGAGAGGAGGCATGTTGATTGAGATGGAAATGGAGTGCGAGCAATCAACTCTGCTGCCAACGAGGCTGAGAAGCTGGTGTGACTTGACGATATGAGCTACATGGCTTTGAGCCGGAGAGGGATCTGGTGGAGAAGGAGGAAACGACAATGAGGCCAGCGCCGATGGAAACTTCAGGCCGATAGAAGCAAGCAGATCCGTCGGAAACAAAGGGTTATGGCGCAGCAAAATCATCGAAGAAAGTCGAGCCATTAAAACCGAGAAGCAGAAAAAACGCTATTAGAAGCGGAAAAAACCGGAGAGAATGCTGGAAAAACACGCCGGAAATAACTCCGGTAACTACGAAAAGGACCCTAACAGAACGAGAGTACCGCCGATTAGGAGAGGGAAACACCGGAGAAGCTTTGCCGGTGGAGAAACGCCATTTGAAAACTCCTCTTACGGCTCCTCGAAAAACGTGTCTAGGAGAGAACTACCAAATAAAATCTTTATGTTCTGCAGCAAAGGTATCAAACTATCGGTAAAGATCATTTTTACAATGTTTTACTTGAGTTAAAAATCAACATATATTGAAATGTTATAATCTTACTTAAGTTGGCAAAAAATAGTTTTCAATCGAATTCACTAGAGTATGACCTTGATTATAAACTAGCGTGTTTGTATAATTCTGATGCTCGAGTTTGAATAATAGAGTTACCATGCGCGAGATTTCAGTTTTAAGGCAAACGCTTAGATATGTTTGATTTTTCTAAATTATCAAATTCTTCATAACCAAAAAACCAGCATTCACAAGCAGTCATTTTGATTAGTAGCTTTTGAATTAATATTGAAACTTTTTTTTGTTACTCTTAACATTTAGCATTAAGGGTCGTTCAGCTCCCGGTCATATTGACATATGCACTCTGGAGACTGTTTATATTTTGAAAGATCATCCAAGTTCATCGAAATTAATAATAAACAAAAATGTTATAGATTGTTTGATAAGAAAAAAATGATAGTCACAATAAGCTTGTAAGTGGTGAAGCTGAAACGAACAATTAAATAATTTATGATTGGTGAATGGTGATGAACGGTTTGGCGATGATATTTGACTTGAGGATGGTCGTGGAGATTTATGGTGGGAAGTTTTGTGTACTTGATATTGCTTTATGTACTCTCCCGTGATGTGTTGTACAATTCTACATGTTCTTTGTTCTCTAATATTGTAACGTTTTCTACTGTCTTTTTAAAAAATTAGTTAAGTTTACGTTTTTCTTTTTGTTTGGTATGTAGGATTTCACTAATTTTTTTGTCGGTTTGACCTTTTTTTTTAAATTTCTTTCCTATGTAGATCAGCGATGTGCTTGATGAACTGATTTTAGATGGTTTAATTTGAAAATATTTCTGAAAAAGCTTAGTTCTTTTTTAAAAAGAAGATGATGAGATGTTAATGGTTTTGAAGGCTTAAGTTTTTTTTTTTTTCCTAAAAACACTTACTGCCTTTTCTGGTTTTTACATGTTTTATCAAAACGTTTGTAAAACATTATAGTGTTGAATATATATGTGAAACAAAATCCATAATGCTATATTTTATTGAGATAAGTTATAAGTTTATATTCACTCCGTTTTTATAGATTAACTAGAATTTGTACCCGCACACGCGCATAATTTTAATTTAAAATATTTCTTATCAAGAGAAATTGTTGAGCTCAAATATAATTATTCCAACTTTTGAGTATAAATATATAACTTACTTTACTCTGTGATATACAACATATATTTTTTAAGATAATATTTCTTTACTATATCTATTTGCGATTTTACGTGGGATTTTAGTTAAATTTTTTATCAATAAGAATCATTGAATATGAATATAATTTGAAGATTAAAAGATAAATCTATATAAATGTCATATTTATTTTACTAATCTATATATAACATATATTGTCTAGTGTCGCAATAATATTATCGACAATCTTCTGACATTTTATCTTTAAAATAGTTCATTCCATATTCATATCCCATGAAAACATAATTTTAAAAGTTCTAACGTCAATGTCGATCATTGACCTAATTGTAGAGACCATTTAAATATATCGATATCCTAAATTAAATACGAATATACAAAGTTTCATGAACAGTTTTACTGCTATGTCGCTACAATGAGGTTGTCCAAATGGATCATCTGCCATAATAGAATTTCAAACTAAGTCAAGAATGATTAAATGATGAAACATTTAAACCCCACAATGAATATCTATTCACTAATCCAAGCTACATATTTTTCTAAAATCTCATATGTTATTTACAAATGTTAATTTTGTGATGCAACCCCCTTGTCTTCTAAAAGAAACATAATGTACTTTAAATATGTTGTTTTTGCCAATGTTTTGAGTTAAAAGCATTTGACAATATATGTTATATTTGTTATATATGTTTTATATCATGTTATACAATTGTAGCTCCAGTTGATGATATACTTTATGAGATATGCTACACAAATCACATGCCACTTTTTGTAATGACTTGCATATCATTTTTTTTATATTTCATGACCATTGATTTTGTTTTTTTAGATAGATTATTTTTTCGAAATTCTTTTTCATAGTTTTCCCAAAAAAAAGTGTGCCCCTTACAATGTATTTTTTTTAGATCAAAATTTTTAAGCTAAGTTAAGTTAAGTTAAGTAATTAATATTTTCTTTCTTATAAGTAAAATTTTATAATAAATCTTTATGGTATATGTTTCTTAGAAACTAATGTTTCACTTCAATTGTATTTTCATGTTTAGATTATTATAAATACAATTACATAACTTGTTTTTTTACTCCACCATGCATTAACCCGGAGGACTTGCTGGATGAAGAGTTTGTTACGGAGCGGGTTTCACTGGTGTTTCCGCAAGGTGAGGATGGGGAACCAGTCATAACCGTCGATGATGAAGTGTTGAAGGCCATGAATGGGTTGTGGAAGAGGTGTATCATTGTGAGGGTGTTAGGGCGTAACGTGTCTGTCGCGGTCCTAAACAGGAAACTGAGAGAGTTGTGGAAGCCGGTGGGTGCGATGACCGTCCTGGATCTGCCTCGACAGTGCTTCATGATTCATTTTGCTATGGAGGAGGAGTATATGGCAGCGCTTACTGGAGGAGCACGAAAAGCTTTCGGTAGTTGCCTTCTTATGCAAGATTGGTCCCCTGATTTTGACCCATTACGTGACGAGATTGTGACGACACCAGTTTGGGTACGTCTCACACATTTACCGGTGAACTTTTATCATAGGAGAATCTTGTGGGCAATTGTTGAGGGGTTGGGAAAACCTCTTAAGGTGGATTTAACAACCCTGAGTTTTGAGCGAGCTCGATTTGCTAGGGTGTGTATGGAGTTTAATCTAAAGAAACCACTTAAAGGTACAGTGGTGGTGAATGGAGAACGATATTTTGTCTCCTATGAGGGACTTACGAAAATCTGTTCTGGCTGTGGAATTTACGGACATTTGGTTCACGGGTGTCCGAAGTTAGCCCATGAGAGCAGTATGGTGGTCAATCACCCGAGTACAGAAGCAGTCTTGAGCCCTCGAAACTCATCGGATGGAGGTGTTGCGAGTAAGTCAGTGGATGGTTTCACGTTGGTGAAATCAGGAGGAAGAAAATCGTATGCTCCGACGAATAGAGTGGTGTTTGCGGCAGGGAGTTCCGGAGGAGGATCGGGATCGGGAGTGAGACATCGTGATCCGGTTCGGGGAGCAAAATCCGGGAATATTCCCCTAGCCAACAGTTTTGGAAGGTTAGAAGTAGATTTGGCATCCCATGATTCAAGGAAAGAAGTAGTTAAAAGTGAAGAGAATAAGGAAAATGAGGATACCTTGAATCAATTAGGGGCATAGAGGAGTAATGGGCAAGGCAAAGTAGTGATGCTTGCTAAAAAATTCGAGAAGAATAAAGGGGTTTTTCGGGAGGGCTCACGGGATAAGACTGTTGGGCCTTCGAAAGCCCATGAGTTAAATGGTGTAAGGCCTAAGCAGATTAGAGGGAATCGGCCTGCAAGGGGGTTAATATTTGGTCCAGCTAAGGCAGATCGGGGTTTGTTCTTGAATGGGAAAAGGCTTAGAGTGGAGCCTGAGAATCTTGGTCGATCGGGAGGGTTTTTTGTTGCGGGAGGTGAGAAAGCCAGCGGGGGATCCTTTGTGTCTGAAGAAGGGATTGATGGCGACGGAGAGAAAATGGAAGCCGCTAGGACTGTTGAAGTTGGTGATTTGGTGGAGGTACCGGATGGACGTGTGGAGTCGGTGGCTTCGGAGACGGGGTGTCAATAATATTTCTCCCTGTTTGTTCCTTTTGTTTGGCGATTAACGATGATGAATGTTCTTTTATGGAATTGTTGGGGGGGGGGGGGGNGTTCTTGAATGGGAAAAGGCTTAGAGTGGAGCCTGAGAATCTTGGTCGATCGGGAGGGTTTTTTGTTGCGGGAGGTGAGAAAGCCAGCGGGGGATCCTTTGTGTCTGAAGAAGGGATTGATGGCGACGGAGAGAAAATGGAAGCCGCTAGGACTGTTGAAGTTGGTGATTTGGTGGAGGTACCGGATGGACGTGTGGAGTCGGTGGCTTCGGAGACGGGGTGTCAATAATATTTCTCCCTGTTTGTTCCTTTTGTTTGGCGATTAACGATGATGAATGTTCTTTTATGGAATTGGTTGGGGGGGGGGGGGCGAATAAACCCAGTTTTTGGAGATCGATCTGTTACATTTTGAAGAAGTGGAATACTGATATTCTCGCAATTTTCGAAACTCACGCGGGAGAGGATCGAGCAGCTCGAATCTGTAGAGGTTTGGGGTTCGAGAACTCTTTTAGGGTGGATGCGACTGACCAGAGTGGTGGGCTATGGTTGCTCTGGCGTTTGGGTATTGGAGCAGTGGAGGTAGTGCAATCTTCGGATCAATTTATTTTTGCGAGAATTGTAAATGGAGAGGAGGTGTTGAATTTGATTGTAGTGTATGCATCACCAACGGTTAGCCGCAGAAGTGGGCTGTGGGGTGTATTGCGGGAAGTGATAACTGGTGTAGTGGGACCTCTTGTCATTGGTGGGGATTTTAACACGATTGTGAGGCTAGAAGAGAGGTCTGGTGGCAATGGTCGGTTATCTTCGGATTCGTTAGCCTTTGGGAATTGGATTAATGAGCCCTCCTTGATAGATATGGGGTTTAAGGGTAATGCTTTCACTTAGGGACGAGGGAGAGTTGAGAGCAATTTTGTGACGAAAAGGCTGGACAGAGTTTTGTGTTGTGCGCAGGCAAGGCTGCGATGGCAGGATGCTAGTGTTACGCATCTCCCACTTTTGTCATCTGATCATGCCCCGGTTTATGTCCAACTCTCTCATGAGATGCGTAGAGATCCGAGTAGAAGACCATTTCGGTTTGAAGCTGCTTGGATGAAGCATGAAGGCTTCAAAGAGTTGTTAAGGGTGTCATGGAGGAGGGATTTAAGTACTCCAGAGGCGCTTCAACAGTTACAAATATTTTTGCATAGATGAAATAAGGAAGTGTTTGGGGAAGTAATGCAGCGGAAGGAGAGAGTTTGTAAGGAGATCAAGGTTGTACAAAGTCTATTGGACTCGGCTCCGTCAGATGCGCTGCTGGTGAGGGAGGACGTTTTGATCAAAGAACTGGACTTGGTGTTGGAACAAGAAGAAATGATCTGGTTCTAAAAATCACGAGAGAAGTGGTTCACTTGCGGTGACAGGAACACACGGTTTTTCCACACTTCAACGATTATCCGGAGAAGAAGAAACTGTATTGAGTTGTTACAAGATGATGATGGAAGATGGGTGGCGGATGCTTAGGAGTTGGAGATGCTGGCTCTGTCATATTACAAACGGTTATACTCCTTACAAGATGTGGATGCGGTTGTAGCGGGTTTACCAAGAGAAGGGTTTGTACCACTATCAGTTCCTGATCATGAAGGATTAAATAAACCTTTTTCAGTAATGGAGATTGAGAGAGCTGTTCGTGGGATGGGAAGATTTAAGGCGCCTGGTCCAGATGGTTACCAACCGGTCTTTTATCAGCAAGGTTGGGATATTGTTGGGGAGTCGGTGGTCAGTTTTGTTTTGGATTTCTTTCAAACAGGGGATTTTCCTCAGGATACAAATGATGCTTTGGTGGTTTTGATACCTAAAGTTGCAAAGCCGGAGAAGATTACACAATTCAGGCCCATCAGTCTGTGTAACGTGTTGTTCAAGACCATTACCAAGACTATGGTAGGACGACTGAAGCAGGTGATAACGAAGTTGATTGGTCCTGCACAAGCAAGTTTTATACCTGGTAGGCTCAGTACCGACAATATTATAGTGGTTCAGGAAGCTGTGCATTCAATGAAACGGAAGAAGGGTCGCAATGGCTGGATGTTGCTTAGACTTGATCTTGAAAAGGCATATGATAGGATAAGGTGGGATTTTTTTGGAGGACATGCTTAATGCCGCAGGTTTTTCTGACATGTGGATTAAATGGATCATGAGATGTGTCACAGGACCTTCGATGCACTGGCTATGGAATGGTGAAAAGACAGAGCCTTTAAAACCGCTGAGGGGGCTTAGACAGGGAGATCCATTATCCCCATATCTGTTTGTTCTCTGTATGGAGCGATTGTGTCAACAGATTGATAGGGTTGTTGTCAGAAAAGATTAGAAACCTATTAAACTCTCACGGAGTGGCCCGAAGTTGTCTCACATTTGTTTTGCTGACGATCTAATTTTGTTTGCGGAAGCGTCAGTGGATCAAATTCGAGTGATTCAGAGTGTATTGGAGAAGTTTTGTGTTCTTCGGGTCAGAAAGTAAGCTTAGAAAAGTCAAAGATCTACTTTACTGATAATGTATCGAGGGAGTTAGAGACACTGATCAGTAGTGAGAGTGGCATTGGATGCACTAAGCAACTGGGAAAATATTTGGGGATGCCAGTTCTGCACAAACGGTTGAATAAATAAACTTATGGAGAGAGTTTCCTCCCGGTTGGCGGGGTGGAAGAGTCATGTCCTCAGTTTCGCGGGACGGCTAACGCTTACAAAAGCGGTGTTGTCCTCCATCCCTGTTCACTCAATGAGCACGATCATGCTTCCTCAGTCGGTTTTTGCTTGTTTGGATAAGCTGTCTTGTTCCTTTTTATGGAGAAAAGGTGTGTTTGCCTAAAAGGGAAGGGGGCCTTGGAATCCGCACGGCGAAAGACATGAACAGAGCTCTCATAGCCAAAGTGGGATGGCGTCTTTTACATGATAAGGAAGGGTTATGGGCACGTGTTCTTCGTTGCAAATACAAGGTGACTGATGCTCAAAACTGGAGTTGGCTTTTAGTGAAGAGTAGTTGGTCCTCCACATGAAGGAGTGTGGGCATGGGATTACGGGATGTGATTATTCAGGGAATTAGTTGGGTTATTGGAAATGGTCACTCGATTAAATTCTGGACTGATAAATGGCTAGCAGACAGACCGCTGGTGGAGGGCGTGGTTGGAATGTTACCTATCAACTATGAGGTTTTGCGGGTAAGCGATTTATGGCAGAGTGGGTCAGGTTGGAAGTATGAGATGATATCTCCTTATACCACAGACTTGGTGAGAATGGAGCTAGCAGCTTTTTTGGTGGATAATGTTACGGGGGCCATAGATCGTGTGTCCTGGAGTGGTACAATGGATGGTAAATTCTCAGTTAAATGTGCTTATTCTATGCTGACTAGGGATGCTTCTCCTAAGCCGAATATGGAAGTTTTCTACAAACGAGTATAGGGGATTCGGGTGCTTGAGAGGGTGCGTACATTCTTATGGTTGGTCACTAATCAGGTTCCGATGACAAATGTAGAAAGACAGAGGAGACATTTGTGTGACTCGTCTGTTTTCCAGGTCTGTAAGGGAGGGTTTGAGACGATCATACATATATTTAGGGATTGTCCGGCTATATCCGGAGTATGGGAGAGACTAGTTCCGCGTCGAAGAAGACGTTTGTTCTTTACGGGATCATTGCTGGAATGGGTTTATGCAAACTTGTCGAATGAGGTGGTAGTGGATGGAGTTCCACGGTGCACGTTGTTTGCTTTAATAGTGTGGTGGAGTTGGAAATGGAGATGTGGTAATATCTTTGGAGAGGTGGGAAAGTGTAGGGACCGAGTCAGATTCTTAAAAGATTTGGCGAGGGATGTATCTGTGGCAAATGATCGGAGTAAGGCTCTAAATCCTACACAAGCTAGAGTCGAAGCATCATTGGTTGGAAGCGTCCGAGGGAGGGTTGGATGCGTCTCAATACAGACGGAGCCTCGAAAGGCAATCCTGGTTTAGCTACTGCGGGTGGAGTGTTAAGGGATGCAACAGGTCGTTGGTGCGGGGGCTTGGTGCTGAATATTGGAAGATGTTCGGCGCCATTGACTGAGCTATGGGGTGTCTACTACGGGCTGTACATGGCATGGGAGCAACGAGTACCGTGTCTGGAACTAGAGGTTAACTCAGAATTGGTGGTTGGTTTTTCAAACACAGGGATAAGTGATTCACACCCCCTGTCTTTCCTGGTACAATTGTGCTATGGCTTTCTCAAAAAGGACTGGTCAGTCCGAGTGTTACATGCTTATCGTGAGGCGAATCAATTAGCGGATGGTTTGGCGGGTCTTGCTCTTTCTTTGTCACCAGGTTTTCACTTCCTGGCTGCAGTCCCGCCTGATTTAGTTGGAATTCTCAGAGAAGATGAGCTTGGAACTACGCTTCCGAGACGAGTTCTTATGTAGTAGTTTTCTTTTAGTTCTTTGTTTTATTTTACGGGAGGTTAATCTCCCTTTGTCTCATAAAAAAAAAGTTAACATTAATTTTTCTTAATCTGTGTGATAAACTCAGAAAATTAATTAATAAAAAGGAAACATAAATTACCTAACAATTAGTAATGTGTGGAAAATTAAAAGAGAAAGAGAGGACAAAATGTCTATAATGGATAAATTCATTTAACACTTGAACATTTACTTAAGTTTAGGTAAAAAATCATGAATGTGGTGCAAAACTATTTAATACATCAAATTTTGTTGACTAACTGTTTAATACACTAAATATCATTGACCAACCTAAAATACATATAGGGTTATATGGAAAAGTTCATGACTTTTTTTTTACTTAAATTTAAAAATTTATGGATTAAATGATATTTTTCTCAATAATCTAATAGTATTACTTTTAGATTTTAAATCTCGTTGAAACTAATGTACTTACAATTTAACACTATAGTTTTTTTTGGGCAAGACTGTTCTTTTTCTTTTAATATTGAATATGTTCTCAGAGACTCTTAGCCGAACCTAACTGATCGAGCATCTGTGCCGTAACGTACTGGGCTTCGACTCTGATTCAATTTTATAAGGTTCAGAAAATTTAGAAAACGACATCTGAAATAAATAATAAAAACCAAAAACATTTTGTATTTTTTTTCTTTTAAAAAATTAAAATAAAAACCAGAAAAAGGACAAAAATATAAAAAGAAGGCAGAGATCCGTGATCCCCAAATGAATCGTTCATCCACGCGCCAATGTATACGTTTGAACACGCGCTATCTCTCTCACTTTACCGACCGACCCTTCGCTTCTTCTCTTTGTCTCCAACTATAAATTCTCGAATTTCCCCTCTTCCCGATTCTGCACCCATAGTCTCACGTTAATTACAACATTGCCACTCATTAAAACCATACCATCTAAACCAAAAGCGGTAACCCGTACCGGTTGCTACAATTTGTAAAGCTTATGGTCATGGAGGAGAGGCTCACTGGGGCTGACTCGGTCGGGAAGAAACGAGTCAGAGAAGACGAGTTAGGCCTTGACGTCTCGCCGGATGTGAAGCGGTTGAGAGACGATTTGTTTGACGACTCGGAGAACGACCCAACGGTTCAAGATCTTGACTCAGTCATGAAGAGTTTCGAAGATGAGTTGTCGAACATCACGACGACGGTGCAGCAAGGCTCTGCCGAGACTCAGCCGGATCTTGGTTATCTTTCTGAAGCTTCTGACGACGAGCTGGGTTTGCCCCCACCTCCTCCGCAACCGCCGGCGCTTTATACGGAGGAGACGGTGACGGAGTTGGTACGGGTTTCGTCAGATTCATCAGAGGTCGCCGAGTTATCTGGGTTTGAAATTGAGGATCATGTTACCATGGATTTCGGAACTTGCGATCTTGGTGATGGGCTTTTCGAATATTCCGATGTTTGTTTAGATTCCGGCGATTTGTTTTCATGGCAGCCGGAGTTTTTACCGGCGGAGTAATTTCGGAGTCGTTTTTTTAACCGTAGCGAAATGGTGGCTCGCTTCTTTTTTTTCTTTTCTCTATTTCATGTATTTAGGATCTGATATGTTTTGTTAAGTTTGTAGGATTAGAAATATCAAATGTTTAGTAGGGTAAAATGGCTTAGATATGTTTATTTGCTCCCTTTTTCAAGGATTTGTTCATCTTTAGTGGACATCTTCATGCTTTGTTTAGCTGTTGTTAATTTAAAAAAAAAAACTTTGAAAGTATCATTCAGAGATCAGAATCTGAGATGAATCATATGTTCATATCACACAATCTGGGATTTATTATTGGTAAATTAAATGTCTAATCGGTAGTTTAATATGCAGGCTATGCAGCTGAAGTTGGTAAGACGTTTCAAACAGTAATCACAATGTTTGGTCCCTAGTAATCACAATGTTTCTTCAACTCGAGTTATTAATTTGGGATTTGAGAATTGAGATATTTGCTCTAATACAAGCTATGAGGCCTTACATGAGGAAAAGTCAACATTTGGACTATATTGACAAAAAGGCCCATTACAGAGATGCCAGGTAATGGGCCACATCTGGCGCTATTCTCTTTTCCTATAGAGCCTGTGGTCTGACTGTGGTCTGACTCTGACTGGTGAACAGTTAAACAAGAAATTATTTGTGTAATGTAAAACCCAAAATGATAATTCCGGACACCCAAAATACAACACACACTTGAAAGAAAAGATCCAAAAGAAGTAGAACAATACTAAGAACAATGGAGATTTAAAAATTTTACTTGAGAAAAAATGGCTTAGGAAATTTGGAAACTGATTTAGTCATTTCGTGTTCGGTGGGGAGTCTTATAAGGTCAAACTATCTGGATTTTCAATGATCTTTGCAAAGGTTTGTAAGAAAGCAGCCAAGTCAGCTCCATAGACAATGCGATGATCTGCAGTCACATTCACCTGCCAAACCAAACAAAGCCAAACTTAATCTTACTTTAAAGAAGCTCCCCTAATAAAGCTATAGCTCATGAGAATCCAATCAATCAAGCAGGTTCACCAAACCGATCAAGCAGGTTCACCAAACCAATCAAGCAGGTTCCTAATCAAGATCAAATCAGTTTTTGTTCCATGTGAAGTCAAAGTCAAACTTACCACCATTCTGTTTTTCACACTGAAGAATCCATCCTTGTCAGCAACTACAGTTGGCTTCGACGCTCCAACAGCCATAATTGCACCCTAGAGATTTTTGAGAACAACAAGATAAGTAGATATAGCTTGTAATCACTGATCATAAAGAGGCAAATTTAGTTTTATTTTATATACCTGTCCTGGCGGAAGAATAGCATCAAATCTATCCACTCCAAACATACCGAGATTCGATAAAGTGAAAGTTCCTGCATTCCATACATATATATATATATATATCCTTAATCACAAATCCTTAAAACACACTTCACATGTGTATCATCTAAAAAGTAAAGAAGAGTACCAGAGTTGTATTCATGGGGTTGCAGTTGCTTGCTTCTAGCTTTCCCTACCAGCTCTTTCCATTTTTGGGATAACAAGTACAAATCCAACTATTAAAGAAAAAAAAAAACAACATGACTCGCACATTCAGTGAAACAAAGCAGCCTAAGACTGTTCAATCACAACCTAGCTAGTAGCTACTTCCTTCCGAGAACTACATTACATTTGGTTACCTTATCTGCATCTTGTAGAACAGGCGTAATCAAGCCGCCATTAATAGCAACGGCCACAGCAACGTTAATGTTACTATTGTAACTAAAACTCTTCCCATCTTTGCAGCTTGCATTGACCACAGGATGCTGAGCCAGAGCCATCCCTGCAGCTTTAGCCAATAAAGCAGTCATCGTTACACCCTTTGGTTTCACCTGTAAACAAAAAGCAGTATTTAAGCATTTGCTTCATACAATACAACATACAGAACAATGTGTTTCCATGTTTCATTCAACTCAATCCCACCTTCTCGTATAGTGCATCGAGAGCATCAGTGTTCACAGGATAACCAACACGGAAGGTAGGAACAGAGAGACTCTCAATCATATTCTTCGATACTGCAGATTGCATTGCTGTGAAAGGTACAATGCTTGAATCAGGCAATAGAGGAGGCAAATTGGTGGTAGTAGCTTTTTCATTCACCGCTGCAGCAGGAGGAGGAGGTGGTGGTGGTGCCACGGAGGATTTAGACGGAGCAATTCCAGCCGCCGTCTCTACATCAGTAGCTGTAACCCTACCGAATGGTCCAGTTCCAGCAATGGATCCAATATCAACCTTATGCTGTTTAGCAAGCTTCTTAGCATAAGGAGTCGCTACAGTCTTCCTCGGACCATCCGCGACAGCTGTCACCGGAGCAGGTTGAGCGATCGCCGGAGCAGGAGATGAAGTAACGGGAGGAGGAGATGGAACAACAGCCTCCGCCGCAGAAGGAGAAGAAGATTTCGAAGCTGCTTTAGTCTTAGCTTCTTCGATCTCAGCTTCAGTCTCAGCTAACAATCCAATCGCAGCACCAACCGGAGCTGTCTCACCTTCTCCGACGACGATTGCGGCGAGGTAACCGTCGTAGAACGTTTCAACATCCATATCGGCTTTATCAGATTCAACAACCACAACACTCTCTCCCTTGGCGAGTTTCTCGCCTTCGGTTTTGATCCACGACACGATTTTGCCTTCCGTCATGGTTGATGATAACGCCGGCATGAAAATTTCGCGAATCTTTGATCGGACGGTCATTACACGGCGGTGAGAGGACGGAGGAATCGAGGAGCGGAAGACGACGCTGCGGATGGATGGGGATACTGAGGAAGCGAATGAAATGTTGGATTTGGAATTGGTTAGTGAAGCTGTTGATAAGAACGAAGATGAAGAAACCGCCATTGTTGAATCACAGAGAGAGATCTGAGAGAGAGAGAGATTTAGAGAGAGTGAAGTGGACGGAGAAGACGAGGTCGAAGTTCGTTAAGCGTCTTCACCTACATTTGTATCAACCATGTTGGAATTTCAATAACCGGTTAATTTATTAAACCGGGTCAATTTAATTTAATTTCGGTTTATATTAAACCATCTAGAAACAAAGCAATGTTATTAGATGCTTCTCAATGGACATTAGGTAACATAACAAAACCAGTTTTGTTATATATCTTCTCTGCTCTACCTAAGTTAGAGAATCAGATTCCAAAATCTCAATTTATAAGTTATCTTTGTGTGTTTTCTTAACACACAAACATATCATACAACATTGTTCTTTTGTCTCATGTCGGAAAAGGTTTGTTTATTTTTTTTTTTCTTATTAACAATTTTTTTTTTGGATTTTGTTATTATAAGTTGTTTTTGGTTTTGTTTTGGGGGTGAAATGCAGAGGCAATGTTGTGTTGTGATGAGGGTTAACTTGGATTGCAATGCTTGTTGTAGAAAAGCTAGGAGGATTATCATCAATATGAAAGGTTGGTATATTTTGGCTATATAAAATAATATGTGGAATGAAATGAGCCAAGAAATATTGTATATTAGAAGAAGTTAAGTTCAAGCTGAATAGCTGAAAAAACAAATAATTGAAAAAAATTTGAATGTTAATACATGTTTTGGATACTTTTGTTTTGTATATATGAAGAAGTTGATACACACATGATCAGCAAAAAGGAACGTCAAGTAATCATTTGCGGACGGTTTAGGCCATCGGATGTTGCAGTTAAACTGCAAAAGAAGATGAAACGAAGGGTTGAGATTCTCGAAATTGAAGATCTCTCCGGTGGACATGGAGGAGGAGAAGAAGGACAACACGAGCAAGAGCCACCATATGAACAGCCGTATGATTATTATCAACAACCTGATCACTTGACCACACCGTTGTTGTGTTAGTACTTATCTCTAATTCGTTTGCTTTTTAATTCTCCAATGCATACATATATTTACAAAAAAAAATGTATAAAACTATAAAGAATTACAATTTGTGTATATTATTATTACCAACACTTCACCACACCATTATTGTGTTAGTTATCTATAATTTGTTGTTATTTTTCTCTTTTCTTAGATTTTTCTGTATTTATCAGAAATTCAGAATATAGAAAGAAAATTAATTTAGTAAAAATCGTATTTATTCATGATTTTTATGTCTTCCTTATTTCTACCATACCAAAAAGGCAAAAAATATATATATATATATATATATATATTTACATGTCTATATAATTTGTGTGTAAGAGTTTAAAAGATTTAATATATTTAGGGTTGGACATTCAGATTACCTGTTTGGGTTCGGGTATTATCTATTCGGGTTCGATTAAACGAGTTTAGAAATATAGAACCTATTAGGTATTTTTAGATATGTGGGTTCAGTTCGGTTTGGGTACTATCGGGTTCGGGTCGGTTTGGGTTACAAATTTTAGAACCTGATTAGTACCAAACTACCGGGTACCCGAAAAAATACAATTAAAATTAATTAAATATAAATAATTTTAGTTAAACTTTGATTTATGTGACAAAATATTTTAGATATTTTGATTATTTTTGATATTTAGGTATAAAACTAAATGAAATATTCAAAATTATAATCATAATTTTGGGATAATTGCATTATATTAATGATAAATATTATAAATATGTTTATATGTTCGGGTTTAATGGGTACCCAAATGGGTACTGGATATTACCCGACCCTAACCCGAACCCATGAGTATTTGAAAATAGAACCCAATAGGGTTTTATAGGCAAACCCGTATCCAACCCGAACCTGGTTTTTCGGGTCGGGTTCCGGGTTGGGTATTCGGGTACGGTTTTTATGCCGAGCCCTAAATATATCGCATATTTTATCACTAGTAATTTGGACTCCAATGTCGAAATTGTTTTTATTTTCTACCTTTTTTTTAACTACGTAAATATATATAGAAAATTTAATCAGTATTAGTTTTTAACCCGCGGTACACCGCATGCATATAATTTTTATTCTTATTTATATTTTATATTGTATTTATTTGTTAAATATTGGATATTTTGCAAATAAAAGAATATCTAAATTTTTCAGCCGTTTATGCGGCTAAATGTTTATATTAATTTTTTAATCCGCAATATACTTCATGATCATTTTTTTGTTATATTTAGTTTGTTTAGTGTTTGAGATCTTATTTTGATTTTTTAATTATTATAACAAAAAATAAGGGATCTAAATACATAATAAGTCATTTAAACACTATGTTAAGTCACATTTTTCCTAATAATTTAATTGTTTTACACAATCTTGTTAAATCAACTTAATTTTATATGTCAAATATTCTAATATTAATAGTGTTAACAAATAATAAAATGAGGATTTAATCCGTGTTAGCACAAATTTAATAATATTTTATTAATTCCAACATGTCTTCTTTATAAGCCATCTACTATATAACCATATTATATAGTATTTTTAGCTTTTTTAAATTTTACGTATTCGTAATATTTTAAATTTTTATTAAGTTTATATATATTAATTATAATATTTAAATAAAAGTGAATCGAACTTTTTACGTTAATAATCAAAGCTAATATGTTTTAGAAAACAAAATAGAAATCAAATTGTTGTTTTCTTTGTTTGCAAATGATTCAGAGATAGTAGTTAAATATATCATAGTTTCTGTTTCTATATTGATTTTGATGTAATTTTTTTAATTGGAATAAAATGTAAAATATTTAAGAAAAATCTGAAGTAATGCTGTTTTTAAAAATCTTTAATAAGTTAACTTTTAAATAAGTTTTTAAATAAATATAAATAAAAGATAAAACTAAAAATGTGCTTAAAAAAATGTATATAATTGGGTGAAGTGGTGAACCTCTATTTTTATTTGTATTTTTATATTTTATTTTTATGCACGCGTGTCGTATATTTACATAAATAAACTTTGGTTTTTTTATAATTATAAAGACGGAAGTAGTAAATTCCGTCGTGATTCGTATCCAATTTGTTTGAGCCCTTAACCCTAATTTCGATTTCGACGATCCTCTCTCTGATGGCGAATGACAAGCAGATCGAATCTCACCACCGCAAGCACCGCCGTTCATCTTCTTCCTCCGACGAAACCGATAAATCATCGAAGCGGCACAAGCACCGTCACCACAAGCATCATCACCGCAGGCATCATCGCCATCACCGTGATAAGAAGCGCGGCGATGAAATTCCAGCCGCCGGCGATGAGACAGAGGCGATGGATGTTACGGAGGCGGATCCGAGTGGAGTTAGTAACGGCCGTGAGGAGGATGTGGAGGAAGGGGAGATTCTAGAAGAAGGAGGGCGCGGCGATGTTTTGATGAAGACGGCAGATTCCGACGGCGAGTCAGGCGAAATAAAATCCGATCAATTTCAAGATAATGATTTGGTCTGTTCTTATCCCTCTTTTTTAAAGTCTTTCTTCTAAATTATGTTTGGATGGTGAATTTAGAGAAGGGATGGTGAAATCAAATCATATATGAAGCTGAATTAATGATAAAGCTTTGGTCTTTGAGAGTTTCTTTAGATAACCTGAGTGTTGCACTAGGCGTTCAATGGAGACTGATGGCTTTCCCTTGATTTGTAAGAACTGGTTTTATGTAGATGCTCTTTTCCCCCTTTTTTTTTTTGTATTGTTCTTTTTTTTTTTGTATGTTCTCAGTTGCGTTTTCTATCTCATATACTTCTTTTCTGATAAGTGTTCTGAAAATCTTGTTGCGACGTTTGCAGCCTCCCCTGGCGAAAAAAGGGCGTCAAGGAGAAGATGTGAGTTCTAATGGTGTTTTAACTCGTGAATCTGAAAGGGAGGATAAGAGGTTGTGTAAAGAAGCTGGAGATCCTTCAGAGAGAGTTAGTAAAAGAAGGTATGCGAATGGCAGGAGCTCATTTTCTCCAGAAAGCTCTGAAGAGAAGCATAGGAGCAGAAACAGGTCTCTGTCAAACAGTAGGCAGTCTAACGAAGTCCGTGCTCGGAGTAGATCTAGGTCACATGATAGGGAGAGGGAAATTTCAAGATCAAGGATTGTTGCGGAGGATGAGTTTTCGGACAGAGGAAGACATCATGATTCTAGTAGGGATTATCATCATGACAGAGTTGAATCAGGTAGGACTGAGGAAAGATATCATCGACGTGGGCGATATGAGGAAAATGACAGACAATATAGTCGAGACGTGTTGGATAGAGAAAGAAGTAAGGAGAAAGATATGGACAGGGACGGAAGCATAAGAGATAGGGATTCAGAAGGAAGTAAGCGAAGAGAGAGAGATAGTGATCGAAGGAGGGAAAGAGAGCAAGAGAAGAGGAGGGATATAGAGGTTGACCATGAAAGGCGAAAAGAGAAGGAACGAGAGCGCAGCATTGATAGGAGAAGGGAGAGGGAAGGAGATTATTTACGAGATAGAGACAATGAAAGAGGTAGGAGTAGAGATAGAACCAGGTATAACAGCAGAGAGCGTAAGAGGGAAAGGGATAGTGAAAAAGGAAGAGAAATCCAGACTGATAGGGAGAAGTATAGAAGTAGTGATGTGGACTACAGTGAGATGAGGCACGGACAGTCTAGACAATCAAGATATGATGCAACAGATGACTTAGAAATGAGAAGGCCAAATTCCTTGAAGGCCCATAATTCTAAGGATGATAAGTCAGAAGAGACGTGGGGAAATGATGAAAGGTAAATGTTCAATAACCTCTTCCTTGTGAATATTTTGTTGTAGATCATAAATCTTTTGGGTATCTTGTTTGGCTCTTAACTATTTTGCAATCAGGTCCCGAAATGAGGATGGCCAAGATAATGACGAAGGAGTTGTTTGGAAAACTCCAGAGGAGGAAGAAGAAGAACTAAATAGAATCAAGGAGGAGAGCAGGAAGCGAATGCAAGCCATACTGGAGAAACATAAGAAGAAGCCTGAGCAGCAAAATGAACTTTTCTCTCAGGATAAGCCGAAAGGTATTCTTCAATCTTTATCGCAATGTATCCATATTCTTCAAATATGGGCTTTCTTGTTTTGTTTGGAGCTGTTACAAGATATCTTGAGGTTTTCAGTTGGTCGTAAGAAGTGGTTTATTTTGTTTTTAATGTGAAAGTCAGTTGCATTTTGTGTACCAAAGTAACCACTTAGGTTAAGAATGAAGCTGAACCTTTCAGCTTGTGGAATATGTGAATGGCTCTTTAACAGAATAACTGCTGGTTTGATCCCAAGAAAATGTCTTTCTTCATACAACATTCTCCATAATAACTTGTTTTGAGATTTGAGCTTCCAGGCATTCCTAGTGATTCTTCTGTGTTTTTGTGCCAGATGTCGTTCAGGAAGCTGCCCAAGAGTCGGCTTCTTCTGCAGTTGTCATAGCAGCTAATGTTGGTCAAGCGAAACCTAACATTGATGCTGATGATGACAAGGCATCATTAATGGCTCCAGCAGGGCTTGGTGAAGGTAGCCCAAAGGTGCGTTAGCAAAGGAAACCTTGATTGTTTTTTTTTGGTATTGATGTTCGTGTTGGTTGTGAGTATTTCTTGGTTTTATATTTATGCTATAAATAATCATATATGCACCTGATGATGTTTCTCGATCTTATATTCTTACATAATTTTATTTCCAGAGTGAAAGATCAGCTGACATGTTCCATGATGATATCTTTGGAGAGTCTCCAGCTGGTATTCGGAAAGTGGTATGTATTACTAAACTGTACTTGATATCTTCTGACCGTGTCATATTTGCAGTTTATTAAACTTCTGATATTGTCATCTTAGGTTTCTTTTATCGCAATGAAATTACTAATTTGATCGTATGGAAACTCTTTTTTTTCGTAGTAATTTGAGGAAAATCTCTGTTTGCTATGTGAGGGTTCTTAACTTTTTTTTTTCTCCACATATTAAACCTACTTCTTTTAGGGAGGGAAAGGTGACGGTGTTCCCATGGTGAGGAGCGGGCTTCATGATAATTGGGATGATGCAGAGGGTTATTACAGTAAGTGTGTTTCTCTCTACTTTTCACTTGTGAAGGTGAAAGCACCTCTGCTTTTTTTTCTTTTTTTGAAACAAAGCTAGTGTCTCTTCTATTTAGGCTATCAGTTTGGCGAGTTATTGGATGGTAGATATGAAGTCATTGCTACTCATGGAAAAGGTGTCTTCTCTACTGTGGTTCGTGCAAAAGATTTGAAAGCTGGACCTGCTGAACCTGAAGAAGTGGCAATAAAAATTATTCGTAACAACGAGACGATGTAGGTGGTGGTGCATTCTCTAAGTCCCAACTAAATCTTCGAATTCTTATGCGATGTGTAATATAATCTCTATGCTTTTGTGGCTGATTACTATACCGCATTTTGTTTAGGCATAAAGCTGGCAAGATTGAGGTTCAGATTTTGAAGAAGCTGGCTGGCGCTGACCGAGATGACAGGCGCCACTGCGTTCGTTTTCTTTCAACCTTCAAGTATCGCAATCACCTTTGCTTGGTGTTTGAGTCTCTCCATTTGAATCTTCGTGAGGTCTTGAAGAAGTTTGGCCGCAACATTGGTCTTCAACTATCTGCTGTTAGGTCGTATTCGAAGCAGCTATTCATTGCCCTTAAACATCTGAAGAATTGTGGGGTTCTTCACTGCGATATAAAACCTGACAACATGCTGGTCAGTTTTACTTTTCATTGGTTTTCTCCTACTTGATTCACCTAGATTTTTAACACTTGGTCTTTGATTTGTCCAGGTCAATGAGGGAAAAAACGTGTTGAAGCTTTGTGACTTTGGTAATGCAATGTTTGCTGGTAAAAACGAAGTTACACCGTATCTTGTTAGTCGATTTTACAGATCCCCTGAAATCAGTAAGTTTTATTTGCTGTGAGAATAATCATATTTTTGGACTGTGATGAGGATTTCCGTTGATTACTGGTAAAGAATATGTGATTGAAACTTCTATATTCTCCATTGCAGTTCTGGGGCTCGCCTATGACCATCCGTTGGATATATGGTCTGTTGGCTGCTGTCTGTATGAGCTTTATAGCGGGAAAGTTCTTTTCCCTGGCGCCACAAACAATGATATGTTACGCCTTCATATGGAACTGAAAGGTCCCTTCCCTAAAAAAATGCTTCGCAAGGTAAGCATTGAAATAGATGGGTTGTTGTGTAAATCAAAACGTCCTCTCAAATGAAAACTTTCCATACAGAAAAAGGGAGCTCCATATGTATGGTGGTGATCTAGTTGTATGTTTAAGAGAATCTTTTTTTAATCCACGCTGTAATGATTGTGTTATTCGGTTTAACAGGGAGCATTTATTGATCAGCACTTTGATCATGACTTGAACTTTTATGCTACAGAGGAAGACACCGTCAGTGGAAAGGTAAAAAACTAGTCCTTATATATCTCGGGCATTTGGCTGTTTGAAAACCAGTTGAGGGTGAGTAATTAGTTACTTTTCTATTTCAGCTGATGAAGAGAATGATCGTAAATGTGAAGCCGAAAGATTTTGGTTCAATCATTAAAGGTTACCCTGGTGAGGATCCCAAGATGTTGGCTCATTTCAGGGATCTCTTGGACAAAATCTTCATCCTTGATCCCGAAAGGAGACTGACTGTGTCACAGGCATTAGCTCACCCATTCATCACTGGCAAGTGAAACTACGTTGCCATTTTCTCTGTTATATCAGGAAATGCTGTTGTCCTAGATATCTATCTGTACATTATACATCTTAATTTTTAATTTTAAGGTTTCTAATCTTTGAATTGTCTCTACCTACCTTCTGCTGCCTGAGAAAGCTTTGGTTACAATGTCGACATGGGTGGAGTTCTCATTACCGACGATTCTCAGGGGACTTTACTGGTTCTCTATTGTAAGAAAACTCGCTAATGGCGCTTTCTTTCTTTATACTGCTGTGTAATCATTCGCGACTTTACTCACTGTAGAAGTCTATGTTTTGAAACTTTTCATCTCAATAAGGAGAGGGCCATTCTGAATTATTTTTATAATTTTATGGAAGCTATGTGAGAAATGTCATTTGTGGATAGTAAGATGCTTTATTATCTCTTCTGGTCTCTCAAGGGCCTGATGTTGTTTTTCTCCAGGACATCTACCAATGCTTAGAGACAGTCCTAACATCTTTCAATGCTTAAAAGGCACACAGGAGAAGGTACAATGGTTGCTTACTGGGAGTTTTGTGATAGCAAAACAATAATTTGAGTGAACCTTTGTCATCTGTATTGGCCTATTGTGTTAAATTGGATGAATTTGTGTT
>NC_025688.1:4255526-4266793 GCF_000633955.1 Camelina sativa | reverse complement strand
ACTGGTTCTCTATTGTAAGAAAACTCGCTAATGGCGCTTTCTTTCTTTATACTGCTGTGTAATCATTGGCGACTTTACTCACTGTAGAAGTCTATGTTTTGAAACTTTTCATCTCAATAAGGAGAGGGCCATTCTGAATTATTTTTATAATTATGTGGTAGCTCTGTGAGAAATATCATTTGTGGATAGGAAGATGCTTTATTATCTCTTCTGGTCTCTCAAGGGCCTGATGTTGTTTTTCTCCAGGACATCTACCAATGCTTAGAGACAGTCCTAACATCTTTCAATGCTTAAAAGGCACACAGGAGAAGGTACAATGGTTGCTTACTGGGAGTTTTGTGATAGCAAAACAATAATTTGAGTGAACCTTTGTCATCTGTATTGGCCTATTGTGTTAAATTGGATTAATTTGTGTTGCTTTAGTAGGCTTTAGAGTTTTTCCTTGGTTCTTATATGTGTTAGTTGCTTTAGTAGGCTTTAGAGTTTGTCCTTGGTTCTTCTCTGTGTTAGGGTATGTGCAGATTCTTTTGTGATGGTTTTGCTTTTTTGCCCGAAATAGTTACTTTTCTTCTTTCTTATTTAGTTTCCATTTCCTTTTCTAGTGTTTTTGTGTTTATATAGTATCTGATAATTGGTATTACTGTGATTCCGGAGGTTTTGCTTGGAGGAGAGAGAGCTGCAAAAGAAAAACATACGAAGGTATATTAAAACAATTCTCCTTGTCGGACTTCCTTTTTTTTTATTTTTTTTATTACCTCCTTCCAATTTGTTTCACTGATTATGACTTTTATCTATTTTAGGGTCCTTACTCTCTCCTCCTGCTAGTTTGGTAAGTATCTCGAACTTTGTGGCCAATTTGAGTTGCTATGGTTGTTCTTTTTTGTTTATTGTGCGGGTAGAAGTCATTACGTGTCTATTAGCACTAAAGTTTTCTTTTGGCTGCCAAGGTTGTTTAGACTAAATAGTGCTTTAGAACTCCTCTCTCTGGATTTGCGAGTAGTTTTCGTTGCGCATATAGTCTCTTGACTTTTCCCTTTAGGAACATAAAAGCTTTGTCAAAGTAGACTTTGCAAATATATTTTGTAGGTTTAATGATTTGTGTGGGAAGAAAACTAACATTTGTGATGTATCACTTGTGATATTAGTAGGGAATATATCTATTGATTAGTTTTGTTGTGTGTGGATATATATACTCTATGTTGATAGATGTCTCATTGTAGCCCAAAGGAGATGATATATGTTATGTATAGTAGTTGGGTTAATAGTTGTGTCTGTTACTATGAGCCGACTTGATTTTAAAGCTTTGGTTCCTGTCACTCTGCCAGTAGTTGATTCACTCCTCTGTAGAATATGAAAATTAGGTAAATAGCTAAATGTAAAGACATTCAGCCAAGTTGTAAGATTCGATGTATCAGAGTTTTAGAACGTATGAAGAATTTATATATTTCATTGGAGTTTGTCAATGTTTCAAATGTTATTAGATTTTGATAATTTTGTCTTCTGTGCTCCATGATTTGCTAAATGTTTTATGTTGTAAGATTTTATGTATGGGAGTTTTAGAACGTATGAAGAAATTATATGTTTCATTGGAGTTTAACACTGTTTAAAATGTTCTTTGATTTTGATGATTCTTTTTCTTCTGTGATCCATGATTTGCTTAATGTTTGAAATTATTAGATGTTTTTGTAAAAAATAAATTTTCTTCTGTGATCCATGATTTGCTTAATGTTTGAAATTATTAGATGTTTTTGTAAAAAAATTTTTTTGGTTCGTATCTGTTTGGTAATCCAACATATCACAATATATAATAAAATTCTGATACTACAAAAGTGATTGACTTGGGGGTATGTAAAATCAATATAATGGGATTGGATTAACAATCAAGGATTGGACACGATCAACAGTCTTGGCTTTGTCGGGAGAGCCATGACCATCGCCATGTTGATACATGCACTGCGACATGCGTGCCAGGTTCATTGCAGCTTCCACAAAACCAATAGAAAGTGACGAAGAGCGACCTGCCGTTATCGTTTCGTAGTTCATCTCATCCCACGTGTCACTAATCATCTGCTGAACGTGCGCTCGTGCCTGTTCCTGTGAAGCTCCGTTTTCGTGCATATAGCATTGTACCGATTTGAGAACGTCACCTCTAGTCATTTCATCCTACATGGTACATCATATAAACAAAACACTCATGTATGATGCGATGACCATGGTTAAAATCGATATTAAAAACTTACGTACGATTGAAGACAACAACTAGGTGTTAGAAGCTAAGATTATTTACCGGTGAAGTTGCAAGGTCATTAGCTAGGCGGAGAACAACGGCAGAGCATCGGATGACATTTTGCCGGTGTTGGGACAAAGACTCCAGTATTTGAATTGAGATTTGGTCAGAGAAAGCACAGTAAAAGTGAATTAATATTGTTGGGGCGGATATTGAAATACGAGCATTTTGCATGTATTCTTCCAAACTTGGTTTGTACCCTCTTTTGTACCATTTTGCTTCGACTAGATATGTTTTACATAAATCTGCCCACTGGATTTAACAAAATATAGAAAATTAAAACTCTATATATGTATATATATCTAAGAAAAATAACTAAATGTTGAAACTTACTGATTTCTTGAGAAAAGGGAATATTTTTATATTTGAGGACATCACACCCAATGCCATTGGTTTCATTGTACAAGATCAGAAAACACAACCTCATGTACTCGGGAAGTTTATCAAGGCGATTTACATCCCAACTGCAATAGATTTGTTTGATAATATCAATTATCACTTTTGTTGGTAAAATATAGTATATATAATTTAGTGTTCTGTAATTTTTATAATATGCTAAGAACGTTAAACGGAAATATACGTGGTAGAGTTCGTACCTTTCAACTATGGAAGTGAAGATTTCAAGTTCTTCAAGAGTGCCATAAACATCGTAGATGTCATCGATGGTTGTAATAAGTGCATTAACTATAGTCATGATCCGACGGACATATCCAAATTGCGGTTCGTATATTAATCCAATATTCCAAAAATAATTCTCCACTATTCTGTCTCTTATAAAGGGAAGTTTATTAGCCAAACATGTATCCTTCCACCAGCTTCATATCATTAAAGGCAGAAGGTTAGAAAGAGTATTTATACAGTATATTTTTATAAATTATACATATATACGCATGCGATGTATGCAAAACCAGTTCTATATATTGCTTCTAATGTATCTATGTTACCTTGAAACGTATTTGAGATCCTCTTGATAAGCAGTCTGCACGATATTGAAATCGATTTTGGCTAATTCGATCAAGACAAGATTCTTCGTGTCATGTTTCTTCACGTATGCATCTATGTACCATCTCGTTTCTAGTCTTTTCATTCTCCAATGGTACGGCATTTCTAATGCATGAATCGCCTTCTCTCGTACCTCAATGTTGTAAATTTCATCATCGACAAATTTTCTTATTTGCTTTGTTGCAAAAGGTCTGATGACTTTATGCAATTTAGTATCCGATTTCGTAGAGAGATACGACGCTTCGTACAATGAAATGATACTTTTTATATCTTCATTCATGAACGTATTACTTTCTATTTTGTTGATGATCACATCAAATATCTCTGCAATAAACAGTCTAGTTAATATATGATATTAGATACAACAAAATTTAATTTAGAAGCTGTATTATTTTGTTTTCCACTGAATATTGAAAATACAAACTAACCTTCTGAGACATCAAAACCATGTTGTCTAAAAAGTCGGAATTCGAGTGCAGTTGCCTGTAAATTTTCTTCGTTATCATATTTGGAAACATTATTTCCATGTTTAAGATGAAAATCCGTTAAAATAGTATTGATTTCTTGCTCAAAATGATACGAAATCCCAAGTTTTTGCAGTTCGTCGATGAACTCTAATAGCTCAAGACGACTCTTCGTCTCAACATCAAGCATCTTCTTCACTTTTTTCTTCAACAGATCTCTACTTATCACTTTTTTCGCATTCTGCATTTACCATATTGTAACTAACTAGTGAGTCGGTACATCTACTACTACTAAAAGAGATAGCAGAAAGTACATAAAATGATGAATACATACATAAAATAGGTGAAACTGAAACCCTAAACATGCATGACGAAGATAGGAAATAAAATGATGAATACTTTACCACATATATTTGTTCTCGATTGAGAGAAGATAACGATGGTCCCATGGAGAAGGTTGATAGTTGCCGGAGCGTCGACGGAGGTCAACAGAAGTAGCATCCGCCGTCGTTTTGGTCATGGACTTGCATATAAAACGGTGAGGACGTTGAAAACGAAAATTGTGGGTAGAGGCGTTTTGGTAAAGAGAAGCTGAACTCATACATAAAGTAGCCATTTGGATTACAAGTTTTTCTTAATAGAAGTTTCCCTTGGTTGAATACATTGGACAACAAATGTACGTTTATATAGACAGAGTTCGAAGGTGTAAATATTAAAATATATAATAATAAACGGAGTATAGAAATTAAAAATCAATTTGGAACCATCAAGTAATTATCTTGGTTTAGACTAAACAATCCTATCTATAGCTTATTGCTTGCAGTCTACTTTAATATTGATTCTAATTCATTAAAATTTGAGGAAAATCACAGGATAGCTCAATTTTCAAAGTCGTGTAGAAGAACTGTCGAAAGAGGCATAATTTTGTTGTCAAGTTTTTCATGCATAATAAAATCTTCCAAATGACATTTTTAATTAGTTGACTCTCAATTTAAAAACTACATGTTAAATCCGTACAATTGAATATAACCTGCAGTTTAACTTGTTGCCACTATCATAAAATTTATTAAATTATGAGAAATTGCATATAAAAATGAATTCATGATACGAGAAATCTATATATATATTTACAATTATAATTTAGAAAATCTAATGAATATGACCGGAAGAACTCATCGAAGAAGATAGATATGAGTTTTAAATTACATGTTACATTTGATTATGTAAGTTTGAAATGTATTTTATGCAAATTGAAGGTAAATTTGAAATAACAAAAAAGCATTTAAAGGTTTTTTCTTTTGTTGCATTGCATAAAGTCTTTTGTTTTCTCAACAAAGCAAAGCTGATGGTTTAATTTTTAGGAAAAAACTAAATATTACTAATATTTTTAATATTTAGTAGTTTAGTACAGTACCAATTGGTTGGGCTTTTTTTGTTTGTGTCCAATCTTTCATTTCATTAAGATAAGTTGTATTTGACCCAAAAACAAGAACATAAGTTTGGTAAGAAAAAAGACTTGACTTGTTTACAGAAAGGACGTGAGTTGCCTAATTTACAGTACAAAGGTTACACAATTTCAAATTTCAAATAATAATTGTCCATAGTTTTGTGTGGTTAACAAGATGTTGAATTTTGTGTGGCCAAAACGAACACTCACTCACTCATGTATTATGTCATAGCTGTACAAATAATATTGAAATCGATGTATGTATATATGTACACACACAAACATATATGTATGTATATATGTTTAAGAAAAATTACCTCAAATGTCATTAAAAAAGACTGATAATTCATCTAAAGTTTTGTTTACTACTTACCTACAAATGATAGAGTTTCTACTTTATTCAACTAAAAATCTTGCATCATTTTTGTCAAAATGACAAATCTCATGTTATTTTTAAATCCAGTGTTTTTGATTATAATATTTGTAAATATCTTTTAAAATTAATAACTCTCGACAATTCCAAAAAGATTATCTGGTCGCACAAAGCCCGAATCCTTTGGATACTAAAATGCAACACTGATGGAACTTGGAAAAGACTCTTGAGTAAATAGTGGAATGAGTTGGGTTCTAGGAAACATGTTTCGGCTTTCATGACTGAATCTGCAAATGTTATTAGATAATGAAAGTTTGCTTGTTAAGCTAAAAGAATTGGTGATTTAGAAAAAAAAGAATTCAAATACATTGATATTGAAAATTATTTAGAGGGGTATTCAACTTGATATTTGAAAGATTCTAGAGTATTTTTAAAATAATTTGTTATTCAATTGATTATTTTAAATTTTTTTTTAAAATTCTATGTTATTCAACTTGTAATTTATGTAAAATCATTTAAAATAATCTATAATATCTTGTTATTCAATTATGAATTTATAAAACTTACTTGAAAATTGTTAATTTTGAATGATTCTGCAAGACTTTTTGTTTTGTTTTTTAGTTGACAAATATGAGTAACAAAATCCTACATTTTGAGGTAGAATTTTAAATGATTTCGTTTAAAAACAAAACAGTCAACGAAAGATCCATCCTCTAGCGTATGATCCATCCACTCCTTGAACACTCGCAACCACATAACATTACTGAAAGACCCCGACCTGGACGTCTCAGCGTCCGCGATCACGGCTTTCGTTCGGCCCCATTCCCGGCCAAACATAATATGACAACCCATCCCGCGGACCCCACTAGCCCCCGCTAGCTGCCCCAACGGACCGTCCGTGGAACCTGCTAGCCCCCCGCTAGCCGTCCCAACGGATCCCAAGCTGGCCCTGCAGGACATCGATCCTAACCCATCACTGTGGATATCCAAATCCTGCAGCTCAATTGGTGACAACTTGTCCTGTGGGAAGGTTGTTAAAGGGTGAGGACCAGGGTTCGAGGAATGTCTGGCGCACCAATAACCTACTGGTGGATTTGGATATCCATAGTGATGGGTTAGGATCGATGCCCTGGAGGGCCAGCTTGAGGTCCGTTGGGACTGCTAGCGGGGGGCTAGCAGGGTCCACAGACGGTCCGTTGGGGCAGCTAGCGGGGGGTTAATGGGGTCCGCAGGACGGATTGTCACACATCCATGGATTTGACCCGTTTACTTAGCTTTGGCTCGCGGCCTTACTTTGTAAACCCTAATATGCAGTGTAATGTAACTTTACCCTTGACCCATCCCTTTGTGACACAGCCATACAACCAACCAACCCCATAGTCTTTGACTTATAGTCCCTTCGGTGCACGGTGATCGGTTGCGCTATCGGCTTCCCGAACCACTCGTGTTCCCGAAGCTTGGCACTAGACGTGCTGTTAGTTGAACCATCGATCATACCTTAGAACCTCCATCAACTCTAGCTGGAGAATAGAACCCGTGGTTGGCATGCTTTATCTGCCTATGGGCTACAATGATTTTTCTCTTCCAAAATTCTCTAGTTCCTATATGTTTGCCATCTAGCTTCAGCTGAAAAAACCGTACAATACAAGAAGCATTTCAAATCAAGCGCAAACCCACATGGTGCAATTTTTGTGTTCTCGACAAGATCCCAGGGTCTTAAAACAAGAATATAAAAATTAAGCTTATATCACCATGTTTACTCTGTTTTTGTTCTTGTCTAATGAGAATAAACAAGAATTCGTTTTACTCTAAAAAGTCTACTGATATGCTCAAATTTAACCCTGAGCTACTCTCTCAAATTAAGAGATCAATTATAGTACTTAGGGATCGTATCCACAAGGACTCTAGATCACACAATAGATTTAATAATCTTTTAATTATGCTAAACCAAAATATTAATTTAAAAGCAATACAAAAACAAAATTCAAAAGAGTTGTAAATTCAGGAATTAAAAACGCTAGGCCTAGGAAAATTCTCAGGAAATCATGGAAAACCAGATCAATTAATTAAGTAAGCATGATTCAATAGTTAACCACCGTTCTTGAACTCTAAACACAATTGTAAAATAAATCAGTTCTCACTGCAAATATTATCTAAGTTTTACAACCCGAAAATCCAAATCTCTTTGCAAAATTCAAGTTAAAAACCAGCAATAAAATCAAGTTTAGATAAGTTCACAAAATCACTAATTCAAATCCATTTGCAAAAAGTAATTTTGTTCATCAAAGGTTTTTGTCAGGAAAATCAATTATATTCTCATATCAATCAATAATCCTAAGATCTAAATCCAGATGACTAATCAAAGATCTAGCATTAAGAACAACCTATGGTGAAGAACAAGAAAGATAATGAATCCAAACAATTAATCAATCTAACAATCCATGAAATCCCTAATGAGAAACCCTAAACCTAACAAGCAGATCTACTCACACATAATCAATGAAACACAAACCATATTCTGAATAAATTGCATTAAGAGATTAAAAGAAGTAAAAAAGGAGTTCTGAATCTTCTGTGGAAGGAGTCTTGATTATTCTCTCCAAAAACTCTCTAAAATCTCTCAGGGTTTTCTCTCTAAAAAATTGCATAGATAAATAAAGCTTAGGTCTAAACAATGACCATAAAAATCCTATATATATTCCTAAAAACGTCCAGGAACTAATGATTCAAATATGGAAAACTTTAGGACGATTCTGTAAATCTTCAAAACTTGTGAGAAAACCTCCGATTTCGTCTTTGGCTTTGTGTCAATCGATGCCATCAGTTGCATCGATCGATGCTGACTTCTGAATTCGCCTCTCAACTTCGTAGCTCAGCCTCAATGCTTGATTAAGCTCCAAATCTTCCTATTTAGCTCCATTATGCTCCCATCCATGCTAAATCCTATAAAGACTCAAAACGCTCTAAAAATACTAAAAAGACTCTATAAATAAGACTTATATCATGGCTAAAAATACCTAAAAACTATGATATATCAACTCCCCCAGACTTAGCCTTTGCTTGCCCTCAAGCAAAACATAAACTTAGACCTGTGAAAGAGGTTTGAAAACGCAGGAACTCATTTTCTTTTTTAAAGTAATGCCATGATCATCCAAACCATAATCCATATGCTTAGCAGATAAATCCAAATCAAACCACCATGTACTTCTCCGTTGACATTCATAGCATCCCAAATTCAAACCAAATTCCACTACTTCCTCCATTAAGCCTTCATCGGTGGGACTCATCAATTTGATCAATGTCAAGAACCTTCTAGACTCATTCCCGTACTATACCATAACAAGCAAGATATAACTTTTACCACATGTGGTACTCTTTCTCTCCCCCAGACTTATACTATTATTATCTTTCTTTGAGCTTTGCTTTGTTATTATTTTTTTCTATTCTTTTTTTCTTCAAAGTTGTAGGCGAATAATGAGGTCATCGGTAATTTACCTACCCCTCGTTTCCAAGCTTTACGTGATCATTTGAATCAAGAGTAGAATAATGAGGTCATAGGTAATTTACCTACCTCTCTAAACTGATCAAAATCATTTCATCTTTTATTCACTTTTTTTTTAAACAAAGCTCTCAAGGAATTTTTTTTTTAACTTGAATAAGGGAGAGGAGTACCATTTTCTTTTCTGAAATCTTACTTGTCAGGTATGAACAAGGACTCAAGCTCTATGAACATTAATCTCCTTGATGAGGTAAAAAGAAAAGTACAGAAGTTACCTCAGGCTTTTGTGGATTCTGTTGGAAATTTGGATGTCTTTGGTTCATTGGTCAGCCATTGGATTTTTCATTAGTCGGATTCTGGATTCAATCTGCAACATTAATCAACCAAGGCAGTACACTAAAAAGAAAAATCATAGTTCCCAACAAAAATTTTGACTCAATAAAACAATTTTTTTTTATTTTTATTTTTTTCAAAAACAAAAACGTAGTTAGTAACTGCCTCCCCTAGGCTTAAAAAACACTGTCCCCAGTGTTATCAAGTAATAGATTGACGAATAAAATAAATAAAAATAAATATAAATCAAAAGAAAAAGGAAAAAGAAAAATCTACTAGTGGGTTGCCTCCCACTAAGCGCTTGTTTTCAGTCATTAGCTTGACTGTGTCGGATTTCAGGCATCCGGTGGATCAAAACAAAGCAATGAATGCTTCCGAGAAAATGTCCTCTTCATCCAAGGGGGTGTGTAGGCAGTAGGTACATGAGATCTGTCAAGAATGTGAGGAACAGGACCAGGGCGTGACTGAGGTATGGGTGGCATTCTTTTAAGTCCTGCAAAATCATCAACAGAAGAAACAAGCGCTCTACGATAATCTCATGGCTTGGTTAACTGCAAAACAGTTTTTGTACCTTTGAAATTCTTATTGATGAATGGAGAAAGTTTAGGAGAAGGAGATACATACCTTGGCTTTGCCTGTGGATTCTGGACTTTGGAATGGTGAGATTTCAGCTGTTCAACTGGTCTAGGACTTGCAGCTAAGGAATCAACTCGAGAATCTTTGGTTTTAGACAAATCCGGACGTTCTCGTGGAGGTGTGTCGATCGATGCAACAGCTGCATCGATCGATGTTGTGTCTGCAACTCGTGTCTCTTTAACGATTCTGCAACTTCCCTCAGCAATCCGTGTTTCCATTACAAAAACATCATCTACCAGCAACTTGTCATAGATCAGAACCTCATCATGGTTTCTAGTACTGATTAGATGATCTCCACTCCAATCCTCAAGCTTAACAGCTTGCTTACTCACTTCCTATACAGTCTCCATCTCTTTGACATACCCAGCAGTAATGTCTCCATGAAGCTTTATGATCGGATTGTCATCAGAAACAACCTCCACAGAAAATGCCTGACCATCAATAGTGGGAACCCTTCTCAGCTTGTCCATCTCAAAGTTCATAACCAAATCATCTACATTCAAGGCTATGTGTCTCTTTTTCACATCTATGATGGCACCAACTGTAGCCAAGAAAGAGCGGCCTAGGATGAGAGGATCACTAGGCTCTTTGTCATATTCCAGCACCACAAAGTCAGTGGGAATCATGCAATCTCCAATCTTGATTGGAATATCCTCTAAGACACCTTCAAGAATCTTTCTGGACCGATCAGCTAAGATAAGAGAGATCTTAGTTGGCTTGAAATCTGTCATCCCAAGTCTCACAGCAACAGAATGTGGCATCAAGTTGATACTAGAATCGAGATCACAAAGAGAGTGAGGAAACCTTCCTGTGGAGATAGAGCAATCTAACACAAAACTTCCAGGATCTGGTAACTTCTCTGCAATCCTACTCTTAATCACTGCACTTACTTCCTCTGAGACAGCCAACTCCTGCTTCTTATCCTTCTTCCTCTGTGGAGGCTGCTTCAACAAAATTGAGCTGACATCCTTTGTAAGCAGTGCTCCTTCCTCAGGACTCAAACCATTGGTGACCATCCGCTTCACATACTGCTTAATCCCAGGAGAAAACTTCACTACATCAATCAAAGGCATCTCTATCATCACCTTGTCCATCATAGCCTTGCATCTAGTTTCTTCAGTCTCCTGTTTGGATCTCCTAGGCTTAGGAAAAGGGACCTTCGGTTTAAAAGCTTGCTCTGAATCAGATGGTGGAACGTGAAGAGAAACTGGAGCTGGGGGGGGGGG
>NC_025688.1:4231051-4255514 GCF_000633955.1 Camelina sativa | reverse complement strand
TGGGGTGTCGATCAATGTAACAGTTGTGTCGATCGACGCTCGATGGTGATTGCACTGATGGATACTGCTGTGCATCGGTCGATGCTGGTTCCACTACCGTATCATCGTCTCCGTCCTTCACCAAAATGGCATTACAAGCATGCTTGGGGTTCGACTCTGTTCTTCTAGAAAGAAGTTCTTTTTGTCTTTAAAAGACCCATCAGTTTGAATTACTTGATTCTCCAGCTTCTTGACATGAGTGTTTAATGCTTCAAACTTTCCATTCAACTCAGTGTATACAGAATCAATCTTCCCATTGAAGTCTACTGTTAACTTCTGTTGACCTTGAAGAATCTGCTCAATCATTGATTCCATCTTGCTCTCTAAATTGGGTGGAGGGAGGGGTTGGTAAGAAGAAGAACCATAGCTCCTAGTGAAGTTGTTGTTTGGATTTCCTGAGAATGAATTCTTCTGACCAAATCTCTGATTTTGATACCTAGATCCATACACATAGTTGACATCTTCTTCTGTAATCTCTGGTTTTGGCTCAAAAGCCTCAACATCTTCAGCAAAATGGACAGACTTCTTTCCCACAAGAAGATTGTGGACTGTATCCAACTTAGCATTCACCGCAACAAACTGATTTGAACCATTGCCTTCATGTGCTCTTCTCCGCTCTAGGTCCGCATTCTTAGTGTTTTTGCTTGATGCTAGCCTTTGAATTAACTGTTCTGCTTCATCTGGGAACCTTGTCTTGAAGTTCCCATCACTAGCTGCATCCAAAGCCATCTGATACCTCCAGTCAATACCGCTGAAGAAGATATTGATCAACTGCACTTCTGAGAACCCATGATGTGGATAGTCTCTCTGATATGCTTTGAACCTCACCCAAGCAGCTTTGTAAGATTCAACTAGGCCTTTTCTAAAGGTGGAAAGCTTAATCCTCAGCTCATCGGACATTGCATCATCATAGAAGTAGTTGAGGAATGCCACCTTGATGTCATGCTAGGTCTTCAGAGATCCTGGTTTGAGTTGCCTTAGCCAATGAGAGGCTTCCCCAACAAGAGAGTAGGGGAAGAGCTTGCAATAGAGATAGTCCTCTGTTACTCCATTAGCCTTAATGCTGGTGACTATATCCTCAAAATGCTCAATATGGTCTAAGGGCTTCTCATGTGGCAGATTCTGGAAAGGTCTTTGGCCGACAAGAGCAAAGTAGGCAGGCTTCAACTCAAAATCATTCCTGGGGAATGGAGGAGGGTAAATTGTGGAGCGATTCTCATAGAATAAGTCTGGTCTGTTGAAGTCCGCAAGAGTCTTGACAAGCTCTCCATTGTTGTCCCGTCTAGCCTGAAGGTTCTGCTGGTTGTGACCTTCCAAATCCGCACCATTTGCACCAGCTTTGGCATTGCATCGATCGATGTCAATGTTGCGTCGGTCGATGCCGTCGTTGTTGCGTCGATCGATGTTGTCATTGCGTTGGTCGATGCAACCTGCATTCTCATCGACCACGACGAGTGCTTCCTGAATAACTCGTCCTTCAGCATCAAGTTTCTGGCCTTGCTCGTTGTACACATGACCCTCTTGATCTCTCAAAACTCCAGCCTCATCAAGTCTCAATATGAGTGTTTTGACCATCTTCACTAACTTGGCTGCTTTTGTGTTTTCACGCTCTAGTTGTCCTAACTCTTGGTTTGTAAACTTAACAACTGGACTAGTAGGATTTTTCCTGGTGCTAGGCTTAGGCATGTACGTGAAACACACAAGAGAAAATAAACAAAAGCGTGTAAGTAAAATAGAAAAATAAAAATCTAGAAAAAATCAAAGACTTTAATCTAATGGTGAATCAAAAGAGTCCCCGACAACGGCACCAAAATTTGATATGCTCAAATTTAACCCTGAGCTACTCTCTCAAATTAAGAGATTAATTGTAGTACCTAGGGATCATATCCACAAGGACTCTAGATCACACAATAGATTTAATAATCTTTGAATTATGCTAAAACAAAATATTAATTTAAAAGCAATGCAAAAACAGAATTCAAAAGTGTTGTAAATTCGGGAATTAAAAACGGTAGGCCTAGGGAAATTCTCAGGAAATCATGGAAAATCAGATCAATTAATTAAGCAGGATTCAATAATTAAGCACCGTTCTTGAACTCTAAACACAATTGTAAAATAAATCAGTTCTCACTGCAAATATTATCAAAGTTTTAAAACCCGAAAATCCAAATCTCTTTGCAAAATTCAAGTTAAAAACCAGCAATAAAATCAAGTTTAGATAAGTTCACAAAATCACTAATTCAAATCTCTTTGCAAAAAGTAATTTTGCTCACCAAAGATTTTTGTCACGAAAATCAATTATATTCTCATATCAATCAATAATCCTAAGATCTAAATCCAGATGACTAATCAAAGATCTAGCATTAAGAACAACCTATGGTGAAGAACAAGAAAGATAATGAATCCAAACAATTAATCAATCTAACAATCCATGAAATCCCGAATGAGAAACCCTAAACCTAACAAGCAGATCTACTCACACATAATCAATGAAACACAAACCATATTCTGAATAAATTGCATTAAGAGATTAAAAGAAGTAGAAAAGGAGTTCTGAATCTTCTATGGAAGGAGTCTTGATTATTCTCTCCAAAAACTCTCTAAAATCTCTCAGGGTTTTCTCTCTCAAAAATTTCAAAGATAAATAAAGCTTAGGTCTAAACAATGACCATAAAAATCCTATATATATTCCTAAAACACGTCCAGGGACAAATGATGCAAATATGGAAAACTTTGGGGCGTTCTGTAAATCTTCAAAACTTGTGAGAAAAACCTCCGATTTCGTTTTTGGCTCTGTGGCGATCGATGCCATCAGTTGCATCGATCGATGCTGACTTCTGAATTCGCCTCTCAACTTCGTAGCTCAGCCTGCCTAAATGTTTGATTAAGCTCCATTATGCTTTCATCCATGCTAAATCCTATAAAGACTCAAAAGACTCTAAAAATACCAAAAAGACTATATAAATAAGACTTATATCATTGCTAAAAACACCTAAAAACCATGATATATCATCTACATTGAAAAATCAGATCACTTCCTTGTTAACCAAGCCAAACTTCCTTGTTGACTTCTTATTTCTTCTCCTCATGTGTCGTTGACATTCTTCACTACACTTCTTCTTCCTTCACTTAGCTTCTTCTTCCTCTGTTCTTCATCTCACTTGAAAGTTCTCTTTCTTTATTGCAGGTTTTAATCAAGAATCAAATCTCAACAATCAAATATGTTATTACGGGATCATCTTAGCCAGATTTAGAATTTTTGGTGGTGACGATACGTCTTCATCTCCTACAGCTTCACAAATAAGTGAATTTTTTTTTGACATTGAATTTTCTTTTATTTTGTGTTGTAAAATATTTTAAAAGTACGCAAAGTTTACTAATAAAATCTCATAAAATCACATTTCATTTTCTTTCTTAAAAAAATAGAAAAACTCTATAAAACACAATCAAATCTGCTAAAAATCTCCTAAATCTTTCAAATTTCTAATATTAAAATCCTAACAAATCCTTAAATATCAAGTTGAATACCCTCCTCTTAGCCATTGCTTTCTAAATGACATCAAGATATTTTATAGAAATTTATTAGTTAAAGATACAACATATCTAAATTCCATATTTTAAGAGGTAACTTCCTCAAATACATAACTTTAGTGTAAATCAATCTAGTGGGATTGGATCAACGAGCAAGGATTGGACACGATCAACGGTTTTGGCTTTGTTCGGACATCCATGACCATCCCCATATTGATACATGCATTGCGACATGCGTGCCAGGTTCATTGCAGCTTCAACAAAACCTCGGGAAAATGAACTGCGAGCCGGTTTTGTTTCGTTGTTCATGTCGTCCCATGTATCACTAATCATCTGCTGCACGTGCTCGCGTGCCTCTTCCTCCGAGGCTCCCGTCTCATGCATGTAACATTGGACCGATTTGAGAACATCTCCTCTCGCCAATTCATCCTACACACAGTTTAACCAAAACACTCGCTCGCTCACTTATATGTTAATTAATTATGTGATTCTACCATTTTAATGAATCAGTTAGTTTACAATTATGTATTCATTGATAATTTTATTTATTTCTTCATTCTTGTGTTTTTGACTTGTTTTGTTTTGCCATGCTTTTTCCTTCTGCACTATTATTGGTTTTTTGTTGTCACTTCATACTTTGAGCCGTTACACACTAAATGCTGACTAACATATAATAATTATTTTTAAATTTAATAATTAAATTTCAAATTTCCTGTATTTTTTTTAATTAATAATTATATTATTAACAATAATATAATATTATTTTTATATCAAGCAAGTGTTAACTAAAAAATCCTCTCTTCTAACTTTTTCGTGTTGATCTATTTTAGTTGTACCCCGTGAAATTTTAATTTCGACAAATCAATCAGAATTAGAAAATAAGTTATAATTTACCGGTGATGTTCCAAGGTCGTTAGCTAGACGAAGAACGGTGGCAGAGCATCGGACGATGTGTTGTCGGTGTTGAGACAAAGTCTCTAAGTTTTGAAGTGAGATTTGGTCCGAGAAAACACAGTAAAAGTGGATCAGTATTGTTGGGGCAGAAATTGAAATCCAAGCATTTTTCATGTATTCTTCCACACTTGGTTTGTATCCTCTGTTATACCACTTTGCTTCCACTAGATATGTTTTGCATAAATCTGCCCACTTGTTTTAACGAAGACTAGAAAATAAATTATATTTATACTATGATATTTATTAAATAATCTCAATAATACGTATATCTAAATGTTACCTACCGATTTCTTGAGAAAAGGGGTGACATCAATATTTTTATATATGAGAATATCATATCCAATGCCATTGATTTCATTGTACAAAAGAAGAAAACACAACCGCATGTACTCAGGAAGCTCATCAAGACGATTTACATCCCACCTGCACAAAATTATTTATTTATTTAGATGCATGCACCTTATAAAAAATAATATGAAAGTATGTTATCAAATCATTATAATTTATCATAACATATCATTGTCTCTATAATTCTTAGTTAAACGGAAACTTGAGATATAAAATGCTAACTCAAATATATACTTAGAATAACAACCATGATGACATGAAAAACAAAATATTATTTTGATAACACACACACACACACACACATTATCGATCTATTTAAATAAATCTATTAATTATAAGTTATTTAAATTCTATTATATACAAAAAGATTTTAAAAGTTTAGGTAGAAAAGTTCTTACTTCTCAACCATGGAAGTGAAGAGTTCAAGTTCTTCAAGAGTACCATAGATGTCGTAGATATCGTCGATGGTTGTAACAAGCGCATTAACTATAGTCATGATTCGTCGGATATATCCATATTGTGGTTCGTATATTAAACCGACTGTCCAAAAATAATTCTCGACAATTCTATCTCTTACAAAGGGAAGTTCATTAGCCAAACATGTATCTTTCCACCAGCTTCATATCATTAAAGAGAGAGGATTAAATACCAACGTGAGATATGCAAAACAGTATATACAGTTGTCTATATATAGTATTACCTTGAAACGTATTTGAGATCTTCTTGATGAGTAGTTTGTACGATATTGAAATCGACTTTGGCAAGTTCGATCAAAAAAAGAT
Source organism: Camelina sativa (assembly GCF_000633955.1). NCBI lineage: Eukaryota > Viridiplantae > Streptophyta > Magnoliopsida > Brassicales > Brassicaceae > Camelina > Camelina sativa. The sequence goes on along the minus strand of NC_025688.1, from coordinate 4,249,860 downwards.
TCATGTCATGTTTCTTCTCGTATGCGTCGATGTACCATCTCGTCTCTAGCCTTCTCATTCTCCAATGGTATGGCATTTCTAACGCATGAATTGCTTTCTCTCGTATCTCCATGTTGTATGTTTCACCATCAACATATTTTCTTATTTGTTGTGTTGCAAAAGGTCTGATGACTTTATGCAATTTAGTATCCGCTATGGTGGAGAGATACGACGCTTCATACAAAGAGATGATACTTGATATATTGTTGCTCTTGAACCTATTGCTTTCTATCTTGTCAATGATCGCATCAAATATATCTGAAAGAAAAGGACGTACAAGTTGAAAAATGAAATTGATATATACAACGAAATTTAGTATATTTATAGTTGTGATTTCGATATTATACTTTCTGAGACATCAAAACCATGTTGTCTAAGAAGTCGGAATTTGAGTGCTGTTGCATGTAAATCTTCTTCCTTGTCACCTTTCCAAGTATAATTTCCATTTTCATGATGAAAATTTGTTAAAATGTCATTTATTTCTAGCTCAAAATGATATGAAACCCCAAGTTTTTGTAGATCATCGATGAGCTCTAATTGCTCAAGATGGCTCTTTGTAACATCAAGCATCTTCTTCACTTTTTTCTTCAACATATCTCTAGCTATTACTTCTTTTTCACTCTGTATATACATATGTTTAAACGACATGTAATTAGTAACTACTTGTTAATAAATAACACTCATAAATAAAACTGAAAATTAGGTGCAACATTAAAATTGATGAAAATATACTTTACCGCATATTTATTCTTGATGGAGAGGAGATAACAATGGTCCCACGGTGAAGGTTGATAGTTGCCGGAGCGTCGACGGAGGTCAACAGAAGTAGCATCCGGCGTCGTTTTGGTCATGGACTTGCATACAAAACGGTGAGGTCCGTGAGGATGTGGAAGACGAAAATTGTGGCCAAGGGAGTTTTGGTAAATGAGAGCTGAACCCATACGTAAAGTAGTAGCCATTGATAATTAGTATTTAGATCTCTTCTTCGTGGTGCAAGAGTTTATATAGTTAGGAGATCGCAATCCAAGGAGGGTACTGAGTGCGAGCAGTAAAGGTTATAGAGGGAAAAGAAGAAAAAAAGCAATAATTGGGAGAAAAGTTTTTCCACCATAATACATGAATTCAAAAGAAGTATTTATAAATTTGACCCAAAGAAAGAAGTATTTATAATAGGAAGTCCTTTACCTTTTACTCACTTTTTGAGACAAAAAAAGTAAAGAAAGTTTGTTGTTTTATACTTGATTGGTAAACTTTAAGTTGAAAATAGAATAATTTTTTTTTGTGATTATTCTTTCTATAAGGTATTTCCTAAATTGATCCTAACTTTTGTGGGTGCACAAAAAAAAAAAAAAAATAGCGCTTGCGATTGATTGAGTGGTTAGGTGATCAATAAGACCATCTATAATGTGTATTTCATTCTTTTATATTTCTAAAATAGAAAAACTCTATCACAGAAATAAGTTTTATTCCAATGTAATTAATCTATTTTTGCTTTTTAAAGATTTTTGCCTTTATAAATACCTCTCAATGGAAGCATGTTATTTGCGGAATTGACAAAAAAATTATGAATAACGCACATTAGTTACCAATCACCATTATTGTTATAAATTTGTAGTTTTGCAAAAAAAAGGATGGGTGGGTTCTTTGAGAAGGAAAAATGCCTTTGGACCGCTATAAATATTCAAACAGGTTATTACCCAGCTGTCGGAAAAAAACACAATAGATTATATATATATATTATTTTGATTATTATTAAAAATAGTATATAGATGTTGTTTTTTCTTCCACATATACTTCTATCTAGGCTATCTATTCTCCTATCTTTCTTCTTATATCATTGTTATATAATGTTAAAATAATATATTCTTCCGTATAAATCATAGTTGGTACACAGTCATTATTATTCGGACTCTTAGGCCATCATTAACGGCAAAACACTCTCCCTATTCTAAGCCCAATTATATAATAAAAAAATGGAACAGTGGGTTTAGATCAAAAATATTGGTCTTGGTTCAGAACTGATCCACAACCCGTTCTAACATTCTTCCTCTCTTCTGATTGGTCGGAAAAAAATAAGAAGGAAATATTTTCATTTCTCTCATTCCATCGAAATCGTGTCTAGGGTTTGTTTTTCTTTCGAAAACGGCGACAGCTTCGTTCTCGCCATAATCGCCGCCGAAGCTTTGTTTTCCGGCAATTGAAACACCAAAATCGAAAGGAGAGAAGCTAGTTCCGTCCTATTCTGTCCTTGTCTCCGTCGTTTCCTTTGTCGGGCTTTTGGCATATCGAAACCAAAATCTCAATCGAAACCAAAATCAAAATCGAAACGCCTTTGTCTCCTCCTCTCCTTTATTTCACTATATCTTTATTCTAAGAACACCATAATTAGTTCTCCCATTTTTTTTACCTATGATCTTAACAACTGATCTAACATTATTTTCACTGTATATTTAATCTAAGAACACAAAAAAAAATTCTCCCATGACGCCCTTATGCTTTCCATACCTTATGATCGATTGTATAGATACATAGCATAACTGTCAATCATCTGATTGCGACGTACGGACTTAGTGTAATAATTGTATTTCATCTGTGATCTCCTTGTGATTATGTCTGGGTGTCTCTGCACGCAATGGTAGTTTGGCAGTCAGCATCAACCTTTTAATATTTTAGGTTTTCAAATCACAGTGGTACTCAACATTTGGCTCCTATCAATCTAATCAATATAATTGATATGCATCACAATGTCTTTACATGTTACAACAGTAAAAAATAAGATACCATATATCCAAGACGAAATTTTTTTCGTAAAAAGCTTCTGTTTTTTTTTTTTTTTTTTTAACTGTAAATATCATTAAGGTGTGAAGGTATTACAAGAGAGCATCTACCTTACAAGTTTGTCACCTTAGCAGGAAAAAATAAAAATTAAAAACAAGGTAACATATGTGTTGAGTACAACATATATGGGTGAACTTATTATTATCGTAGCCATAATAACTAGGGATTTGGGTACCTGTAAATAATAATGTACCCTGCCACACACACTTAATTCTCTTTAAAGCCTAAATGATTTGGGTACCATCGTGATTCTCATGTTATATTTGGTGACGTCTATTATGTATGCCTACAGAACAACCCCTTTACCTTCAGGTAGAAGTACAGTCATTAGCACAAACAAGGTAGTGAGGTACTACTATATTCAGTTTATATTTTTTTAATATTCACATGGCACACGAATTGCCTTGCCACTCGTTCAAGCGCACTATCTTGATATATTGAAGTTATATTCATATAACACAGGAAAACAATATAGTAATTTGTCTTTCTTTTATTATTATTGAAAACAAGAAAAGCTTTAAAGCTTATATAAGATAATCCCATGAGCTTCTATTAGATGTATCCCCTGTTTTATAAATAGCTAGGTGTCAGTCCTGCAGTCGAGATAGACATAGCGCGTAGCAAGAAAATCAGAGATTAACCACAGATTAATCAGAAACTAGTTTTAGAGTTATTTTATTAAATTAATAATAAAATAAAAATATAAAGTATTAAATATATATAATTCTGTTTATGTTAAAAAAAGTATCAAAAACAATATAAAACTATAGTATTCGCTTTAGAATTACGGTAAACACATAAAAACGTAATTTTAAAACAAATTTTTATGATTTTCATTAAGAGTTTGTACATCAATTATTGTAAAACATCAAAAACTCTTAATTATTTAATGTCTAAATAACAAAAATATATAGATTTGATTTATATTTGGCTCCAAAATAATTGGTATACACGAATTTAAGCGGAAAGTAATCGAATTAGCGGGTTATAATCAAATTAGACTGAAATAATTGGATAATCGATGGTAAGTGGGGATTAGTCATTAATCGAGGCAGAGAGGGTAGGTCTAGCGATTTTACAGGGCGTAATCGGTGCTAAGCAGGAATTTTTAAAACAGGGGATGTATCATTGTAACATCGCGAACCAAAGAGTCTTATTTGGGATGGATGTCGATCGACACTAGGGGGAGTGTCGATCGACACCAACAAATTTCTGATTCGATCGGGTTGATTTAATTGTCGTTATACACGCTATATGTGGACAGTCTTGTTAAAGAAAAGGGGAAGCATTCAGAAAGTTCAATAACATCAAACGACTAGTAGAGGAAGAATCAGGAGAACGCAGACTTTCAGAACTAACAGAGGGAGAGAATTTGTTTCGCAAGAATTTAGCTCATTTTGTGACAACTCGGGAATTAAAAGACACCTCACTTCTCCATATACTTCGCAGCAAAATGGAGTGGTTGAGAGACACAATAGAAGCCTGATGCAAATGACCAAAAGCATCTTGAAGCAAATGCATATGCCAAACTACTTGTGGGGAGAGGCCATTCTGCATTCCACTTATCTTTTGAACAGAATAGCTACACGAGCTCTAGAAGAAAAAAACACCATACAAAATGTATCGAAGCAAGAGGCCAACCATTGAGCATCTACGAGTGTTCGGGTGCATTGGATATGCCAAAGTAGATAAGCCACATCTAAGGAAGCTTAGTGATAGGTCTCAAATGTTGGTTCATCTGGGAACCGAACCAGGTTTAAAGGCGTATAGACTATATGATCTGCAGAACCGGAAGATAGTGGCTAGTAGGGATGTGGTGTTTGATGAAGCAAAGGGCTGGAATTGGAATGGAGAAAGTTCAGAGTCAGAAAATAATGGGAGCTTCAGTATCACGTTTGGAGAATTTGGCAATCAAGGAATTCAAGAAGAGATGAAGAATGTTGAGACAGAGCAACCTGTTGACGTTAATGAGAACTCGGAAATTAATGAAAAAACAGAAGAGGATGTTAGAATAAAAACAGAGAATACAGTGGAAGGTGCTCATGTGACTCTTAGAAAGTCTGTGAGACAGACTTCAATACCAAAATACCTTGATGATTATGTCTTAACCACAAAAGAAGAATGCTTACATCTTGTGGAAGAAGAAGGAGAAACGTTACTTTTACACTTAAACGAGGAGCCTGGGAATTTTGCAGAAGCATGCGAGACTAAGGAATGAATCATGGCTTGTGAAGATGAAATAATTTCGATTAACAAGAATCACACTTGGGATCTTGTTGATCCACCTGTAAGAGTGAAGCCAATCGGATTAAAGTGGGTCTTTAAAATCAAAGAAATTCTGATGGTAGCATAAACAAACACAAGGCACGACTTGTTGCAAAAGATTATGTACAACAATATGGGATTCACTTTGAAGAGGTTTTTTAAATGAGACAGTGTATGTTGGGAACTGAATCATCTTGATGTAAAAACAACGTTCCTTCATGGTGAATTAAAAGAGATAGTGTATGCTGATTAACCAGAGGGTTTTGAAGAGAAGGGAAAAGAGAAAAAGGTGTATAAACTAAACAAAGCTTTGTATGGTCTGAGATAAGCTCCAAGTGCGTGGAACAACAAGTTAGATCAAATCTTCTGTGAGTTATATTTCAAGAAGTGCTCTAAGGAACCGTCTATTTATTGAAAGGAAGTAGATGGAAATTTTCTTATTGTGGCTGTATACGTTGATAATTTGTTTGTTACAGGTATAAACAAAGGTGTTATTGATCAACTTAAAAAGGAGATGACAACAAAATTTGATATGACTGACCTAGGAAAGCTGACATACTATCTTACGACTGAAGTTTGTCAACATGAATGAGGTATAACATTGAACCAAAAACGATATGCTCTAAAGATCTTAGAAGAAGCAGGGATGGAGGATTACAATCCAGTACACATACCGATGGAGTCAGGGTTAAAACTGAGCAAATAGTTGGATGAAGAGTCGGTTGATGCCTCTAGCTATAGGAAGAACATTTGCTGTCTTTGTTACTTGTTGCATATGAGGTCTGACTTAACATATTGTGTGGGATTCTTAAGTTTCTATATGCAGGATCTAAGGGTATCTCATGGAGTTGCTATGAAGAAATGCTTGAGTTATTTGAAAGGAACAATCAATCTCGGTTTGACATTCGAACGTGCACCATCAAAGGTGCTACAGATAGTAGACTATAGCGACAACAGCCATAACGTCGATCCCGACGATGGTAAAAGCACAACCGGACACATTTTCTATCTTGGTGAGAGCCCAATTACTTGGTGTTCTCAGAATCAAGATAGTGTTGCTTTATCATCTTGTGAAGGAGTGTTTATGGCGGGAACTGAGGCAGCAAGAGAAGTCACATTCGGATCTCCATGTGAGAAAGTAACTATTCGGATTGACAATCGGTCAGCTCTATGACAAACAATCTAGTGTTCCATGGTCGAAGTAAACACATTTATACAAGGTATCATTTTATTAGAGATGTTCCATGGGCAAGTGGAGGTAGTGCATGTCCCCGGGAGTGAGCAGAAAGCGGACATCTTAACCAAAGCGCTTGGGAGAACCAAGTTTAAGGAAATAAGGAATCTCATTAGCATGAGAGATGTGGCAGAAGAGGCTTCAAATTTAGGAAAGAGAATGTTAGATAAGGTTAAATTAGAAGTCCAAAAAGATAAGGGTCAAGTTTTGTTTAGGAGTTATCTAATACAAAAGTTTTCTATTAAGAATAGGATTGGTGTTATAAAAACAAGGTTGTTGAGTTGTGACATCACCTTAGGAGAGACTTAGGAGAGTTTGAGAGATTGAGAGCTTTAATTTTTGAATGATTTTTCTAAACCTAATAAAAAAAAGTTGTTCTTTTAGTCTTGATCTTAAAACTAAGGTGCCAAATTTGAATTCTATATTGTAACTATGCCCATATTTTTGTGGATATTTTGTTAATATCTATAGAAAAAAAAATTGTGTGGCTATAACATTATAGCTAACTGATAATTGTTGCTATCCCGTTAAGTTGCTACGAGTTAACCACAAAATATTTTGTGACACTTAGTCACATAATTGCCACAAAGATCACATTCGTATATGTTGTAGCCACGTTTTTTCCTTTGCGTTTGGTTTATAATTATATGCTAAATTTTGTAATTTAGCGCTCATTTGAAAAATGGAACATCTTTACAAATGTCTCTTTTGCTGTACGCGTTTTCAAAGTTTCTCCCCTTTCAATTGTCAGTTTTTCAAAAATATCTCTAATTTAAAATGCAAATAACTAATTTTTTAGAAGAACTTAATTTTAAATCTTATAACATATCCATATCTCGTCATAGGAATCTCGTCCAAGTATCTCATAATTATTTATAAGGTACTTATAAGGGTTTACAAGATTTTATAAGATTATAAAACGTTTATGAGATTTTACACACATTTATAAGATTATAAAATATTCATGAGATTTTACACACATAAAAATATGTTTGTATGTATTTATAAATTAAAAAAGCAAATGTGAACTTAAAACAATTATGGTATGTACATACCATATGTCTAGGGTTAACTGTGTTATTGTATTTATCTTGGACGAAATAATACTCATTTTCTTCCTTATTAATTCAATTTTTAGAAAATAAAAATATTGCGAAAAGACATAAATTTTAGTTTTTCATTTATTTTAATTAGTTATCAATGATAAACTGTAAACTTTAATTGAAATAATTGAATATCATTACTTTAAAGGTTTGAAACAATGTTAATTACAAAAATGATGTATTTATGATAATTTATAATACTCCTTCTGTTCCAAATTATAAATCTTTTGGTCTTTTATTTTTTGTTTCATTTTATAAGATTTTTTCAAAGTTCAATGCATTATTTATGTTTATTTAGTATATCATGACCATTTGTATTCTACAGTCTTTTATCAAAGTATAATGTAAATTAATAACTTTAATCACGAATTTGACAATCCATAAAAAATATTGACAGAATCATGGATGATGGATCCTAAATCTTAACACCCTAATAGAAAAAAAAACGATATTAGAGAGGACAAAATATGAAAACAGGAAAAGTAAAAAAGACAGGACAAAAAGACATAATAAGTAGCACATAAATCACCTTTTCATTGGCGTTTAACGTTGTTTTAGAAAAACTGGTTTGCTTATGAGAAGTATTTATAGTGGTATAAAAAAATGGTAGGAATTTTTTCTATGAGTCATTTCCAAATATCTTGGTTAGAAAATTGGAATCATCTTTAAAAAATCATCATTTTCGATATGTTTTGTAGGATTTAGAAGATTATTTTGGAATATGCTAATTGGTATGAGTGTAAATGCCGTAATTAACTACATACTTTTATTATCAAAAAAATTCAATTGCTTATCAATTTAGTAATCTATCTTATCATTTTAAATTTTCAAAAGCCAATAATATATAGATTTAAAACTTGTAATTAAAAAAAGAAAATAGAAATTAATTTTGTTCAGATATTTTAGGAAAAAATTTATTTTCATACCCGATTTTTGGTTATTTCAATTTTTTTCTAAATGTATTAATTACAATGTCATTGAGATGTAAATATTTCTCAGCTCCAAGCTTTCTTAGCCAAAACTGCTGCAAAAATGTTAATATAGATTGATTGTTTCCAAACGATGTAAATTGTCTAGTAATTAATATAGGAACTCAAACAAATATATATATTTTTTAATAACTCAGGATAAATCTCCAATCTATAGAAAAAGTCCGAGATTAGGGAGGTCTACGGAATTTTTTTTTTCCAGGTATTCAAATAGCCGAAGTTACCACATAGTAATTGAGAAGCAATTTGCATTTAGATATCGCGTCTTGGTGTGTTATTTTGGATGTCAAAAAAAAAAAATGGCCCCTTCAGGAAGAACCCATGTTTTAGAAATCGTTAGGTGCTAGTTGGACGGTTGAGGTGGACCTAGCGCCTATCGAAAAAATCAGAGATTAAATGGGAATTAATCGGGGACTAGTTGTACGGTTAAATTAATAATAAAACAAAAATATAGTACTAAATATATGTATAATTCTGTTTATGTTAAAAGAAAAAATATCAAATAATAATATAAAACTATATTGCTGTCTTTAAAATTATGATAAACACATAAAAACATAATTTTAAAAGAAAATTTTATAATTTTTATTAAAATTTTGTACAGTAGTTATTGTAAAACATCATAAACTTTTAATTTAAATGTCTAAATAACAAAAAATCCCCTATATAATAAAATAGAAGTACACAATATTGTTTTGTAGACTATATCACTACAAGAAAACACGCCTTGCGATGGACGTGCATATAGTGAATCCCTCGCAAATCAACAAAAGCGAGAGATTTGCGAGGAAAGTCCGTTCCTCGCAAATTGCTTCTCGTAAATCGGTCAACGTTGTAATTCCCTCGCAACTTTTGCGAGGAATAATTGTCCCTCGCAAATCCCACGCATATTGCGAGGAACTATTTTTCTAGCAATATCCTAGCAATTCTGTCTCTAGTAAATCCCTCGCAAATTTGCGATGCTTTTGCAATTAATATTTCCGTCGCAAATTATATTAACGGTATAAAAAAAATTAAAATTTTCATTTTAGTAAGCTTGATTAGAATGAAACATGTAATTAAAATTAAACCTGTAATTAAAATTAAACCTTAAACTTATGCAAATTAAAGCTGTAATTAGAAGTACTAAGTTTATAAAATAAGTTAACAAAACATAATAACCGATTTTGTTCTACACAAAACATTACATATGAGAGGTTCAAAGGATAAAGAGAGTTCATCAGTGTTTACTGTCCAGTGGTAGGTTCTCCGGTGGTTCCATCTCCGGTCGCAGGTCTGGCCGGTGAATTTTCTTGGCGAAATCTAGCAGCAAAGTCTGGATCTTTCGATGCAAAATAATCAAAATATGCATCAAAAATATGCATCTTCAGAGCATTTTCTTGCATCCTCACTGCATTTTCTTGCATTTTCTCTGCATTGGCATGTAGTTGAGTTGCCTGAGTTGCAAGAACAGCTTCGACAGCAGCAAGCTTCACAGCTAGAATAAGTGGATCTTCAGAAGGAGGAGGCGGTTAACCAATCTGAGCTGAAGATGCTTCTGCTTGCATGTTACCAACCCCATATATCCGGTTCTTTTTCTTCGGAGCAACCTGCCAACAAAACATATACACACCATAAGTGTTTACAAAAACATAAACATAAACATATACACACATAGTTTACACAAACACAAACATTAACATAAACAATGAAGCATGTTTTACCTCGGCATAAATTTGGTTCTTCACAGTTACTGATAACCCGCCAGAAGCACTGCTCTCCATGTCATCCGCTGATAATAGCTCAGACTCAGCTTTAGCTATCTTTGACGACACTTCATTGTACACCTTCTCAGACAGTCCATCAACAAACGACCCATCATGTTTCCTATGAGTGTCTTCTAGGACTCGCAGGAAATCAGGTAGTGCCTCACCATAACTTTCAAGTATATTATAAGGTCCAATGTCTCATCATACTCTTTTCTATCATCTTTTTAATCATTAATAGTAATGTATTATAGAATAATTCACCTTATGAACACATTCAAATATATTTCAGAATAATTATATTAACTTTTGTAATATTTATAAAAAATTAATTTCCTAACTTTGCAATGGATTTGCTATGGCTTTCGTAATTCACTAGCAATTCCATAGCAAATTTGCTATGGATTCTGTTTTTGCAAAATCGTCGCAATATTGCGATGGATTTGCGAGGGAGGGGACCTTCCCAGCGAATTTTTCGTACATACCTCGCAAATGAGCAGCGGATTTGCGACGACCATGTTCCTCGCAATTTTGCGAGGGATGTGCTAGGGATTTTTTATTTCTCGTACATTCCTCGCAAATCCACCGCAAATTTGCGAGAGCTTTAATCCATCGCAACTCGTCCTTGCAAAAGGCGTGTTTTCTTGTAGTGTATAATTTTAATAAGTTGGTTACAAATAGGTTATACATTAATGATAGATTAATTGGTTACAGATAGATTATACCGAAAATCTTAAAAAAAATATTCTAAAGAATCATATCATCTAACTTAACATATTATATTATTAAATTATTCATCAAATAAATTTTTTTGATATCTAACTTAATATATTAATTTGTTAATTATCATTATACTTCACCTCTCAATTTTATATATAAGTCTATTTTGTGAAACAAATAAATTATCATATTATTTATTATAATTAAAAAATAGCTTTATTTCCGGATATACCATAAGTTGAATTTTTAAAAACAAATATACATTGTTCAATCTATAAAATATTCAAGCTTTAGTAATATTATTCTTTAAAAACAATATCTATTGAATTAAAAATTTTAATGAGTAACAGGTCAAAATTTGAATATTTAAATTTAATTTCATATTTTGTTAAATTTTATAATTTTATATAATATAATAAACTTCAAATAATTTATTTTGAAATATTTTTAATATATTGAAACTTGATATAAAAGTTAGAAACTATAAACACTCTAAATTTATTTGTTATAGCAATGTCAATAATATGTCACTATAATATAAAAGAATTTCAAGAAACCAAATATATTAAAATAAAAAGTATAACAATATATTAAATTACTCATAATATAATAATTTGCTTTTTAAAAACCAAATTTACAAAATTATGTCTTATAATGACATTCAAGTCATGATGTAGAATATACATTGTTGAAATAACTTCTCATATATAACAATTGCAACATATTAAAATTTTATTTTAAAATATAAATATACAAAATTTTGTATAAAATAAAATTTAACCAGTGTTATAGCACGGGTACTTATCTGGAATCATTAACAATATAAAACTTACAAAATAGGTGTTTTTTTTCAAGCCATCATATTTAGCATATGATTTTATTACATAATGTTTTATCCAAATTTTTTTAAAAAATAATCACATAAATTATATTTTACTCCCTGCGTTTTAAAATATAAGATGTTTTAGTTAAAACACACAGATTAAAAAATAGTTACTTTTTAAAAGTTTAACCAATTATATACAAGACTTCATAATATAAAATATAAAATTAATCTAAAAGTTGCATAGAAAATTGGAAACATCATATATTATGAAACAAAAATAATTCTCTAAACATCCTATATTACAATATAAATAAAATAAATTTCAATCCGTGCTCTAGCACAGATCTTAATCTAGTATATATATTTTGCTCCAAAAACAGTCAGTATACACAAAGTTAAGTGGAAAATAATCGGATTAGACGGGTTATAACTAAATTAGACATATATAATCAAATAATTGATGCTAGACGAAGATTAGTCATTAATTAAAGCGGAAATGGTGGATCTAGTGGACCTAGCGATTTTACTGGGCGTAATCGAGGTAGGCGAGTATTTTTAAAACATGGACCAGAACACAGCTCTATTATGTTAGCCAACAAAACGATGGGTCTTTCAGGCAGAACAGCCATTCGCGTAAAAAGTGAAACCGAACTAAATTCTTCATCTAATCTTTTCCAAATTATATAAGCCTCGTGATCCTCGTGTTACGTTTGCCAACAAAACATGGCCCGTTTAGGTATGAAAAGAAGTGTTTGTCTCCATCATGCTTTTAGCGTTGGTAAATTATAAGATAAAGTTTCTATGACATAAACATTGATAGGAAAATGATGGTGTAATTATTAACATGTATTGACTACTAGTCTACTACGCTGGTATAGCTTCGGTTATATCCGGTTTAATGTATGTGCCTCCACACATCTTTGTTTTAATTAACATAATGGGTCAAAGGCCCGTTAAAAGTTTACTGTATATGGGTGATGTAGTCGAGTTGATTAACGATGTCGCATTATTTTTCTAATACGTTGTCGCGTGCGAGTCTCTCTTTTATATACTCCGGTCCGGTGGATAATGCAGTGAAGGGACGAAGATGATTCTGATAACTTCACCGGTGGTAACATATCTCCCGATCTCCGTCACCACCGCCTCCACACTCCCCTTACCAATTCGTCTAAAATCCGCCGCCATTTCCGTCGAAGCAGTGCTATCTCGACCGTCGATCGCTGCTGCAATCCATGGCAGACAACAACCGATTGTTTCAAATTACGAACACGAAACAGTTCGTTCTCGTGCTTTGCTCGCCGGAAACCGGAGACGGCGACGGTTGAGGTTGAAGATGAAGATGATTCTCGGCGGGGAATTGTTCGGTATCTTCTGTGTAGAATGTGATGAATCTTGATTATGATTTATAGAATATGAGAACCATTTCTTCAATTTCTCTGCTTGAATGTTTTTGAGAATCGATTTAGGTTCGTTGTAACTTATGGTTTGACCCATTGTCGTAGTTTATGAAAATTTAGGCATTGATCTATGTGATTACTAATTTATTCTGACCCACTTACCAACACATTCACGTTGCTGAATCTTGAAAGTAGTTTCACATTGCTGAATATTAATTTTGGAAATAGATAGTTTATTTCAAATCAGCTTGGCAATCCAAGATCCCACACAATTAAACCAAAACAAAAAAAAAGATCCCACACAAAGTAAAATAGAAATTGTTTTGTTACCATGAGAAATTACTATTACTGTGTAATTTAATCTGATGGGACTGGATCAACGATCAGGGTTTGGATACGATCAACGATCTTGGCTTTATCGGGACAGCCATGACCATCGCCATGCTGATACATGAATTGCGACATGCGAGCCAAGTTCATTGCAACTTCCACCATATCTTGAGAAAGTAACGATGAACTGCGTGTCGCCGTTCTTGCTTCGTAGTTCATCTCGTTCCACGTGTGACTTACGTCTGCTGTACGTGCACACGTGCCTCTTCCTCCGAAGCTCCAGTCTCATGCATGTAACATTGAACCGACTTGAGAACGTCTCCTCTCGCCAATTCATCCTACATTTTACCAAACACATTCACGTACGTGAAAAGGAGACTTTCGTCCTCCTAATTCAGGTTGTTGAGTTTAGAAACTTTGGTTTCATTTATGACTTACAACTTACAAGATCATCATATATAATCTTCTTTTGAATTATAGTCATATGCGATTTATAAAACATGACTAGAAGGTAAGAGGGAGGAGATCATTTACCCACGAAGTTGCAAGGTCATTAGCTAGACGGAACACACTGGCAGAGCATCGGACGACTTGTTGTCGTTGTTGGACCAAAGACTCCAAAACTTGAATCGAGATTTGGTCAGGGAAAGCACAGTAAAAGTGGATTAACATTGTTGGAGCAGAAATAGAAATCCAAGCATTTTGCATGTATTCTTCTAAGCTTGGTTTGTATCCTCCTTTGTACCACTTTGCTTCTAGTAGAAACGCTTTACATAAATCTGCCCACTAGTTTCAACAAAATCATAATACAATTAATACTATATATCCATCAATAATGAATAAAGAAAATTTGAACTTACCGATTTTTTGAAAAAAGGTATGACGTCAATATTTTTATATTTAAAAACATCACATCCCATGGCATTAATTTCATTGTACAAAGTAAGAAAACACAACTTCATGTATTCGGGGAGCTCATCCAGACGATTTACATCCCAACTGCAGATATATATTGTTAAATAATAAATATCATGAGAATTTTTTTGTTTCTTTTTTTTTTGGTTCAAACGAAAAAATAGATAATTAAAAATCCTAATTAATAATATATCATCAAATTTCAATAATTTTATTTACAAAGACGAAAAAACTATAATTCTAATAAAAAGGGGTTATTGATTTTTTTTTTTTTTTGGTCAACGGGGTTATTGAAAAATATTTATGCGAATTTGTGTGTGAAAATGATTATTTAAATATTGCTTTTAATTGGAAACTGCATATTTTACACACGTATACGCTCATATATATTTTCGGATAATGTTATATAGTTTTGATAATATACCACGAAAATTGAGGATAAATATAAGTAGTAGAGTGTACTTACTTTTCAACCAAAGCCGTGAAGAGCTCTAGTTCTTCAAGAGTGCCATAGATATCGTAGATATCGTCGATAACTGTAATAAGTGCAGCAACTATAGCCACGATCCGTCGGACATATCCAAATTGTGGCTCGTGTATCATTCCAACGGTCCAAAAATAATTTTCAACAATTCTGTCTCTTGCAAAGTGAAGTTGACTACCCAAACCTGTTTCCTTCCACCAACTTCATATAATTTAAGGGAGAGGATTAGAAAGAGTATATATAAAATACCAATGTGAGATACCAAAACCATCAGTTACGTACTTATATTTCTTCTGGTGATCTCTATTACCTGGAAACGTATTTGACATCTTCTTGATGAGCAGTTTGTACCATATTGAAATCGATTTTGGCAAATTCCAGCAAAAAAAGATTCATGTCATGTTTCTTCTGGTATGCATCAATGAACCATCTCACCTCTAGCCTTCTCATTCTCCAATGATACGGCATTTCTAACGCATGGATCGCCATCTCACGTACCTCAACGTTTAACGTTTCACTTTCATCATCAACGAATTTTCTTATTTTTTCTGTTGCAAAAGGTCTTATGATTTTATGCAATTTTGTATCCAATTTCGTGGAGAGATACGAGGCTTCGTACAAAGTGATGATACTTTTAATATCGTCACTCTTGAACGTATTGCTTTTTATTTTGTCGCTGATCACATCAAATATATCTGAATAAACGGTCATTAATTCTAGTTAATATAGTATAGTTATATATACAATGAAATTATGAATTTCGTTTTTACTGAATATGAAAATACTAACCTTCTGAGACATCAAAACCATGTTGTCTGAGAAGTCGGAATTCTAATGCGGTTACATGTAAATCTTCTTCCTTGTTACATTTCCAAGTATTTTTTCCATTTTCATGATGAAAATTTGTTAAAATGTTATTTATTTCTAGCTCAAAGTAATACGAAACCCCAAGTTTTTGCAAATCATCGACGAGCTCTAATTGCTCGAGACGGCTCTTCGTCTCTACAGCATCTAACATCTTCTTCACTATTTGCTTCAACACGTCACTACAAAAAAAACAGACATATTGTATCACTTAAATAGTATCACAAAACTAAGTGATGTTATTTTAAATTACTTTTTAATAATTGATACAAAAATTATAATTTTACATCAGTTATAATAATCGATATTATTATTGAATCATTTTATTATAATTAATACAAATATAAATCATTTACATCACTTTCAGAATACTGACACAAAATATATAAATTTACTTCACTTAATGATTGATGTATTTATTAATTTATATTAACATCACTTAGAAAAATGATCCAAAATTTACATCATTTTAAAAATGATGCTAGTAAAATTATATGTCAAATTATTATATTAACTGAACTAAAAGAAATAAAAAAAGAATAATATGTTACTCTTTAATCTACTAAAACTAAAATTCAAATTAACAATACACAAAAGAAAAACAATTAAAAAAAAAAACAGAATAGCCGATTAGAGTTGTTATCCCACATCGGCTGTATCAAAAAAATGTTTTCAATATTGCTCCTATATAATCTCTCACTTAGTCGTACATTCTAATGGGATAACAACTATTTGTGTGGATCCCATAAATACAGTATAAATAATATAGCTAAATTATAAAATGAATATATAAACAAATATGATTTTTATATACATAATTAAATATTATATTAAAGGAAAAAAATATTTTCATATAATTTATTATAATATTGATTTCAACATCAATTTTCTGAAATGATATAAATATTTAACATTAATTATCATAAATAATGTAACAATTTTTAGAAGTGATGTAAATGAACATCAATTCTAATAACTGAAGCAAATATTTATTTCAATTGATACAAATTATTTGCATCAACAAAATATAAATCATTCATTAAAGTGATGTAAATTATTTTTGCATCACTTAAAACTGATGCAAAAATAGAAAATAAATGATTCAATACCACACTTTTTTTGTAGTGTGTGTCTAGTCATCCTTTCTTTTTCATTCTGTATCCATCATATTATAACTAATTAGTAAGCCCTCTTTAATACTACGCTAATTAAAAATAAATTAGGGGAAGAAAATCAGATTTATGATAGCATATATATACATCATTTGTGTAAAATATTTAATCAATATTTATCATGAACCCTTTAACAATTTTTTTATAACTAAATGGTTTGTCAAATAAATTTCATCCAATAAAGTCATGACATATTACCTTTTCCATACAATATAATTACCAACAGCTTAATTAGTCAAATATCATTCTAATATATCTTTTGTAGTTATATATATGTATATATATATATACTACTATATATATATATATGTCGATAGATAAATTTAAACTAGTTACATGTAGCTATTTAAACTTTGTAATTAAAAATCTCATCAAATAAAGCGTTAAGAATGATGAATAATTCACCGCATATTTGTTCTCGATGGAGAGCAGATAACCATGGTCCCATGAAGAAGGTTGATAGTTGCCGGAGCGTCGTCGGAGGTCAACATGATTAGCATCCGGCCTCGATTTTGACATAGATTTGCATATGAAACGCTGAGGACGTTGAAGACGAGACTTGTGGACAGAGGCATTTTGGTAAATAGGAGCTAAACCCATGCATAAAGTAGCCATTGATTTAGTAGAAGAGATTGGCTGAAAACATTGACGTTTATCTCTAACTTTATATAAACCAAGTAGAGTAAAAAATAAATATATATTAAAACAATTTTCATAAATAGCACATAAACAAATAAATTTTGTTTCTAAGTTTGGCACATTATTTTTAAAGTTTCAAAATTAAATTCTAGAGGTATTCTCTCAAATTAAGAGATCACTGCAGTACTTAGAGGTCGAACTCCACAAGGACTCAAGACTACACAATAAATTATAGAGTTTTATGATTACGCTAAACAAATTGATTTAAATAAGAAAAGCAATGCAAAATATTAAAATAAAACTGTTGTAAATTCAAGGGATTAAAAATGTAGGTGTAAGGAATTTCTCAGGAAATTATGAAATATTAAATCAATCAATAAATTAGGATTCAAGCAATTAAAAATCAGATCTAGAACTCTAAACTCTTTTGTAAAATAAATCAGTTCTCACTGCAAATATTATCTAAATTTAAAACCAGAAAATCAAAATCTCTTTGTAAAATTCTAGGTTAAAAATCAGCTTTAAAAACATGTTTAGATAAGTTCACAAAATTACTAAATCAAATCTCTTTGCAGAAAGTAATTTTGCTCATCAAAAGGTTTTATCAGGAAAATCAATTATATTCTCATATCAGTTTATTTTTCTAGAGTATTAATTCTAGATGGCCAATCAAGGATTAATATGAAGAACAACCTATGATGAAGATCTAGAAAGATAATGAATCCTAAATAAACAGATCTAATAAATCATAAAATCCCTGTGAAAAACTCTGAACCTAACAAACAAACTACTCAGACATATTCAATGAAGAACAAAACATAATTCTGAATAATAAGCAATTGAAATTAAAAGAGTAAAGAGGGAGTATATGAATTCTTCTCTCAAAGAAGTTCAGATCTATCTCTCAAAAACTCTCAAAATCTCACATGGTTGCAGAAAAATAAAACTTGCTAGAAAATAACTTAAGGGTTTCTAAAACCTAAAAATACTATTTATATGTCCAAAAATACGTCAGGAACTTGTGTTGCAATTATGGAAAACTTCGGGCAACTTTGTAAAACTTCCAAAACTTGGCTTCTCTCCCAGACAAAACAGGGTGTCGACCGACACCAAGGTGGTGTTGATCGACACCATCACTCTGAATCGAATCCAACTTCTCTTCCTTGATGAATTGCTCCAAAATGATCCAAATCGCTTCACTTTGCTCTATCCATGCTAAAATCCTAGAAAACCTGTAAAGACTCAAAAC
>NC_025688.1:4217025-4230743 GCF_000633955.1 Camelina sativa | reverse complement strand
GATGAAGATCTAGAAAGATAATGAATCCTAAATAAACAGATCTAATAAATCATAAAATCCCTGTGAAAAACTCTGAACCTAACAAACAAACTACTCAGACATATTCAATGAAGAACAAAACATAATTCTGAATAATAAGCAATTGAAATTAAAAGAGTAAAGAGGGAGTATATGAATTCTTCTCTCAAAGAAGTTCAGATCTATCTCTCAAAAACTCTCAAAATCTCACATGGTTGCAGAAAAATAAAACTTGCTAGAAAATAACTTAAGGGTTTCTAAAACCTAAAAATACTATTTATATGTCCAAAAATACGTCAGGAACTTGTGTTGCAATTATGGAAAACTTCGGGCAACTTTGTAAAACTTCCAAAACTTGGCTTCTCTCCCAGACAAAACAGGGTGTCGACCGACACCAAGGTGGTGTTGATCGACACCATCACTCTGAATCGAATCCAACTTCTCTTCCTTGATGAATTGCTCCAAAATGATCCAAATCGCTTCACTTTGCTCTATCCATGCTAAAATCCTAGAAAACCTGTAAAGACTCAAAACATCCTAGAAAACAAATCAAAAGACTCTAAAAGACTCCTTATATCATGGTTAAAAACCAGAAAAACCATGATATATCAACTCCCCCAGACTTAACCTTTGCTTGCCCTCAAGCAAAACAAAAGTTTAGACCTGTGAAAGAGGTTTGAAAAGTGGGAACTCACTCAACTGCATGATGATTCTTATTCGCACTCTTCATTTACCTGACTCAAGAACTTACTTCTTATACTTAACCATGATAAGCACAAACATTCTTTACTCAAATCCCACAATCCTTTGGAATCTCTGAAATCTCTATTATCATCTCAAGTCAATATTAAAGCACAAATAAGGTGAATTCTTACCAAGGGAATTTCGATCAATGGCATATGGACTCTCTTCAGGCCAAGACATTCTTCATACATCTCTTTTCCTCTCCCTTTTCTCACTTCCAAGGGGTTGATTTCTCCCTAATTTTCTTTTCTTCTCAAAGGTGTAAGCGAATATTGGGGTCATCCGTAATTTACCTACCCCTCGCTTCCAAGCTTTGTGTGATCATTTGACTCAAGAGTAGAATAATGAGGTCACAGGTAATTTACCTACCCCTCTAAAATGATCAAAATCATCTCATCTTTTATTCTTTTTTTTTCCTGATCTTTTTTTTTTTAAGTACTGAAGGAAAGAGAGAGGGGAGACTTACTTTGAAAAATTTGTACTGTCTTGTATGACCCGAAGAAGAAGTCTAGTCCACTGATTTCCAACCCCAAAGTAAGAGATTTAAGTCCATTTAAAATCTTGATAAAAGTTGAGACAACGTTAGATCAATCAGATATCCATTGAATAAGGGCTTTCGAGATTGTTGATAAGGCTCATAGTCTTTCTAAGCTTCAGTTCTGAGATCAAGCATAAACAAATAATCATTAGAGTGTTAGCCAAATAAGAGAAATCATTAGTCAAGATCATAATTCCCAAAGACAAAAAGAAAAATTTGAAAAATTTGACTCAAACTTTATGGTTTTGACTGACACAACTAAAACTCAAAAACAAAAACCTAGTTAATAAACAACCTCTCACAGACTTAAACAACACTGTCCCCAGTGTTTTCAAGTAAGAGAAAAGCAAAAAAAAAAAAATCTATGGAAATTGTAATGAAAAGATGAACTGATTCTCGGGTTACCCAGCGGTGTCGACCGATACCATAGCAGCGTCGATCGACACTCATCATGAATGGTGGTTTTTGGCCGTAACTCCTTGTTAGTTGCCTTTAGTTGTGTTGATGTGTTGTTGGATCAATCCTTGGATGATTATTCTGTTAAGAAACACTCAAACACAAGTTAAAAGCAACATGATAGATATATAGTTCATAATTTCAAACAAAAGCTGACTCAATGCAAAAAGAAAAATGACTCAAAAGGAAAATAAAAAACCTAGAAGTGGGTTGCCTCCAACTAAGCGCTTGTTTTCAGTCATTAGCTTGACTGTTTTGAAGCTCAGGCGTCCGGTGGATCAGAACATGGCAGTGAATGCCTCCGAGAAAATGTCCTCTTCATCCAAGGTGGTGTATAAGCTTTAGGTGCATGAGGTCTGCCAAGGATGTGAGGAACAGGACTAGGGCGGGATTTAGGGATGGGTTTGCTTCTCTTATGTCCTGCAAAATCATCAACAGAAGAAACAAGCGCTCTA
The DNA here is from genome assembly GCF_000633955.1 of Camelina sativa. NCBI lineage: Eukaryota > Viridiplantae > Streptophyta > Magnoliopsida > Brassicales > Brassicaceae > Camelina > Camelina sativa. The sequence continues at coordinate 4,228,532 of NC_025688.1, read as the reverse complement.
CGATAATCTCATGGCTTGGTTAACTGCAAAACAATTTTTCTATCTTTGAAATTTTTATTGATGATAGGAGGGAGATTAGGTGCCGAAGATGTGTACTTTGGCCTTACCTGTGGACTCTGGAGTGTGGAGTGGGGAGGTTTCTGTTTGGGAACAACTTTCTGACTTGAAGCATAGAGAATGTCATGCGAGCTCTCAGTTCTAGTCAAGTGTGGGCTCGGTCGCAGAGGGGTGTCGACCGATGCTGATAGGGTGTCGGTCGACACTGAGCCTGTTGCTCGTGTATTTGCTTCTTTGCAGCTTATCCCAGCAATCTTCTCAACAGAAAATATTTGTACATCAATGGTAGGAGCTCTCCTTAGCTTATCCATCTCAAAGTTCATACTCAAACCTTCCACATTCAGTGCTATTTGTCCCTTCTGCACATCTATGATGGCACCAGCTGTAGCCAAGAAAGATCTTCCTAAGATGAGAGGATCACTAGGCTCTTTATCATACTTCAGCACCACAAAATCAGTGGGAATCATGAAGTTTCCAACCTTAATTGGAATATCCTCTAAAACACCTTCATGGATTCTTCGGGATCTATCAGCTAAGATAAGAGATAATCTAGTTGGCTTGAATTCTGTCATCCCAAGTTTCACAGCAACAGAATGTGGCATCAAGTTGATACTAGAACCGAGATCACAGAGTGAGTGAGCAAACCGTTCTGCAGAGATAGTGCAATCAAGTACAAAGCTCCCAGGATCTGGTAATTTCTCTGCAGTCCTACACTAAATCATCGCACTCACTTTATTAGAGACAACCACTTCTTGCTTCCTCTCTTTCTTTTTCTGTGGAGGCTGGTTCAAAAGAATTGCACTGACATCCTTGGTAAGCAGAGCTCCTTCTTCAGGGCTCAAACCATTTGATACCATTCTCTTCACATAGCGCTTAAGTGGTGGTGAAAGCTTTACTGCATCAATCAAAGGCATCTCAATCATCACCTTGTCCATCATTGCCTTGCATCTAGCATCCTCAAGTTCCTGCTTGGACCTTCTTGGCTTAGGAAACGGGACCTTAGGCTTGTACACTCTCTCAACAGCTGCTGGAACCTGAGATTTTGCAGTTTCGGGCTCTGTCTGAGATGAGTGTCGACCGACACCCAGGTGGTGTCGATCGACACCATCATCTGAAGCCGACAGATTTTACGATTTCACTCCTTTTTCTGCAGAAAAAATTTCACCATCATCTTCATCTCTCAGTGATATGGCATTGCAAGCATGCTTGGGGTTTGACTCAGTTCTTCCAGGAAGTAAACCCTCTTGTCGTTTGACAGACCCAGCAGTCTTTGCAACTTGATTCTCCAATTACTTAACATGTACATTCAGTGCATCAATCTTTCCAGTAAGCTATGTGTAGACATTATCAATCTTCCCATTGAATGTCACTGTCAAATTCTCCTGACCTTGCAAAAGTTACTCAAGCATGTCCTCCATTCTAATCTCCGAAGAAGTCTTAGGAGGTGGAGACTGATAGGATGAGTTCCCATAGGTTCTTGTATAACTGTTGTTCTGTTGTTGCTTCTGGTAATCTGGGTTAGGAGTGTACCCTAAAGAGTTCCCATTGTAAGGCTTGTTGCCTTGCTGATTTCCAAACCGCTGGCCTTGATTGCCATAGACATAGTTCACATTCTCCTCTGTATTCTCTGGCTCTGGCTCAAATGCCTCAACTTCAGCAGCAAATTGGACTGACTTCTTACCCACTAGAAGATTATGAACTGAATCCAGCTTGGCATTAACAGAAGGTAACTGGTTTGAATCAAATCCTCCATGCAATCTCTTCTGTTCAGCATCTGCTCTTTTAGTGCTATTACTGGAAGCCAAATTCTCAATCAAAGCTTCAGCATCTTCTGAAAATCTTGTCTTGAAGTTTCCATGGCTTGCAACATCTAAGGCTAACTGATACTCCCAATCACATCCTCTGAAGAAGATACTTAACAATTGTACTCTTGAAAAGCCATGATGTGGACAATCCCTCTGATAAGCCTTGAATCTCACCCAAGCTGCCTTGAAAGCTTCATCTGGTCTCTGCTTGAAAGAGGACAACTTGACTCTCAGCTCATCAGACATTGCATCATCATAGAAATAGTTCAGGAAAGCCACCTTGATTTGTTGCCAAGATGTCAAAGATCCTGCTGGCAACTGTTTTAGCCATTGAGATGCTTCTCCTCCAAGTGAGTATAGAAAAAGCTTGCAGTAGATGTAGTCTTCAGTCACACCATTGGCCTTGATACTGGTCACCAGATCTTCAAAGTGCTCAATATGGTCCAAAGGTTTCTCATAGGGCAGGTTAGAGAAAGGTCTTTGCCCAACTAGCTGGATGTAAGCAGGCTTAAGCTCAAAATCATTCATGGGGAATGGAGGAGGAACAATTGCAGACCGGTTCTCATACATCAAATCAGCCCGGTTAAAGTCAGCAATGGTCATGATCAAGTCTCGGTTCTGTTCCTGTCTTCGAACTGGGTTATTTATGTGGTTTGCAGCTCCACGTCCGTCAGCTGTAAAGGGGTGTCGATCGACACCATCAGCTTGTTCGTCGACCACAACAACTTCAGCAATCACAATGCCTTCTGCATCAATCTTTTGGCCCTGCTCATTGCGCAAGTGACCCTCTTGATCCCTCAAAGCACCATCCTCATCACACATTAGAATGACTGTGTTAACCATCTTCAAGGATTTGGCTGCTTTTCGGTTTTCACGCTCAAGTTTTCCCAACTCTTGATTTGTAAGCTTTACAGTAGGACCAGTCTTGTTGCTCCTTGTGTTAGGCTTATTTGGCATGTACCTGAAACACACAAGAGAAGAAAAACAAAAACGTGTAAGTAGAAAATAAAAGAAAAATTTAAACGAAATTAAAAACTCAAATCAAATGGTAGATCAAAGAGTCCCCGGCAACGACGCCAAAATTTGATAAGCTCAAATTAAACCCTAGAGCTACTCTCTCAAATTAAGAGATCACTGCAGTACTTAGGGGTCGAATTCCACAAGGACTCAAGACTACACAATAAATTATAGAGTTTTATGATTACGCTAAACAAATTGATTTAAATAAGAAAAACAATACAAACTATTAAAATAAAACTGTTGTAAATTCAAGGGATTAAAAAGCTAGGTCTAGGGAATTTCTCAGGAAATTATGAAATATTAAATCAATCAATAAATTAGAATTCAAGCAATTAAAAATCAGATCTAGAACTCTAAACTCTTTTGTAAAATAAATCAGTTTTCACTGCAAATATTATCTAAATTTAAAACCAGAAAATCCAAATCTCTTTGTAAAATTCTAGGTTAAAAATCAGCTTTAAAAACATGTTTAGATAAGTTCACAAAATTACTAAATCAAATCTCTTTGCAGAAAGTAATTTTGCTCATCAAAAGGTTTTATCAGGAAAATCAATTATATTCTCATATCAATTTATTTTCCTAGAGTATTAATTCTAGATGTCCAATCAAGGATTAATATGAAGAACAACATATGATGAAGATCTAGAAAGATAATGAATCCTAAATAAACAGATCTAATAAATCATAAAATCCCTGTGAAAAACTCTGAACCTAACAAACAAACTACTCAGACATATTCAATGAAGAACAAAACATAATTCTGAATAATAAGCAATTGAAATTAAAAGAGTAAAGAGGGAGTTTATGAATTCTTCTCTCAAAGCAGTTCAGATCTCTCTCTCCCAAAAGCTCTCAAAATCTCACAGAAAAATAAAATTTGCTAAAAAATAACTTAAGGGTTTCTAAAACCTAAAAATATTATTTATATGTCCAAAAACACGTCAGAGACTTGTGTTGCAATTATGGAAAACTTCGGACAACTTTGTAAAACTTCCAAAACTTGGCTTCTCTCGCAGACAAAACAGGGTGTAGACCGACACCAAGGTGGTGTCGATCGACACCATCACTCTGAATCGAATCCAACTTCTCTTCCTTGATGAATTGCTCCAAAATGATCCAAATCGCTTCACTTTGCTCTCTCCATAATAAAATCCTAGAAAACTTGTAACCATGATATAAGGAGTCTAAAACCACAAAAACTATATCACAAATCAAAAGACTCTAAAAGACTCCTTATATCATGGTTAAAAACCACAAAAACCATGATATATCAACTACCATGCTTTCAAATTAAAATTTTAAACTTAAACTCTAATCTCTAAATGCTAAACTCTATTTGTCAAAACTATATCATGCGCATAATTGTAATTGTGTCAAGTAGTGCTATTTTTGGAAATTTATGGAGTATGTGTTAATTTTGTTATAAAACTTGTGTCAAAGCTATTTTTGAGTATGTGTTAAATTTGGAAACAAAATTTATTTTGTGTTTTTGGTGAGAACTGTGAGGAATTTCTCAAAATATCATACTTAATGTTTTTTTCAAAAATACTACATTTTAGTTTTTTTTTAATAATACGAAAAAAAAAATTAAGAATGTATAATTTTTTTAAGATTTGGGTTGATAATTTGAAATGTGATATTTTTGGAAAAACTTATTTTAATGGTATATATAAAAATTTCCCATAAAAAATAAATTGATATTCTGAGAGTAATCTACTAGTTTGAAGTTCTATATTATTATCTAACATATTATATATTGCTCTCTCTATTTTTCAAGATTACCAGATTTTAAAACTATATTCACTAAAATATCAACTTTTTTTGTTTGACCGCAACCTCACCCAATTTTTTGTCGATACCCTTTTGGTAATGTCTAATATCAAATTTTGTATATTGACGTTTATCGAACTAAAATAATCCAGGTTATATACCTAATTATAATTAAATCTAAATTTATTTGTAAGGGTAAGGGAAACTATATGATTTAGTATAAATTAATATAAAACATGTTACTTGTATATATGAATTTTCAATTCAAGAGTAATAATTGATAATAAGTGAATTAGCTCATATTTTTTATATACATTTATAAGTCCCATGGATATGAGATTCTAAGCATCTTTTTTTGAGATGATGGCTCTTATTATGTTCCATCTCGAACTTAATCACAGTTTAGGACAGACGATAAGTTCTATTTGGGATACCCTACCTAGGTCAACAAACTTCCAAACAATGATACTGTATATCATTTTTTTTTTCCTAAACAATTTCAACTCAAAATTAGTTAACAGTTAGTGGATTGATTTAATCATTATTTTCTAATGTGAGGTTTGTAACAAAATATAGAGATATAAAACATCCTATAATTTGAACGGAACGGAGGGAGTAATATATATTTATCAAATGTAGAAATTGTAGAAACTGTGTACAAAGAATTACAGTGACGGAGACAGTTCAAGTTTGTCTAGAAGAAAGTCCAGTCTGGCTATGCGTTTTGTTGGCAGCCATGCCAATAAATTAGGTTGATGTCGGTTTCTTTTGTCGTTTAGGGATAAACATTTTGGTGGTGACCGAAGAAAAATGTTTTGTGAAATGACTCAAATCACTTCTACGTTGAAAAAACAATTTTGGGCCTTTGGCCCAATTTTGAAGAGTGTAATTCAAGTTTTATCCACCGACGTCGTTTAAGCTCATCATAGAATGCCAAAACGGTGCCGTTACGATGAGTATTTGTTTTTCTTTTTCAGATTATATCAAATTTTCGCCGACTAACGGTGGATAATGCAGTGAAGGGACGACGATGATTCTGATAACTTCACCGACGGTGACGTATCTCCATCACCGCCTCCACACTTCCCAAACCAATCCGCCTCGCCATTTACGCCGGAGTAGTGAAATCTCGACCGTTGAACGCTGCTGCAATCCATGGCATACAACAACGGATCGTTTCAAATTACGAACACGAAACAGTTCCTCGTTCTCGTGCTTTGCTCGCCGGAAACCGGAGACGGCGACGGTTGAGATCGAAGATGATTATAAACGGAGAATCGTTCGGTATCTTCTGTGGATTGCTGAAGCTGTGTATATACTATGGCTCTTTCTTCTTCCTTATGCTCCTGTGAGTGATTTTAACTTCAAAATTCATAGTTCTTAAGATTTATCTATGTGTGAAATTCACTAAGGTTTATGTAGAATGTGATGAATCTTGATTATGATTTGGATAGTTATAGGAAATGAGAACCATTTCTTCAATTTATCTGCTTGAATGTTTTTGAGAATCGATTTAGGTTTGTTGTAACTTTATGGTTTTGAATCATAGTCTTAGTTTATGAAATCTAGGCATTGATCTATGTGATTAGTAACTTATGGATTGTGAGAATTTTTCTAAGGTTTATGTAGAATCATCACATTGATAATTTTGTGAATGAGAACCATCATATCTCTGCTTGAATGGTTTGAGAATCGAAAAAAGTTTTTTTGTCTCTAGAAATTTGCATGTATCTTAGATTATGCGTTTTTTTTTTTAAATCAGAAATGAGACTCTTTTGATGAACAGGGAGATCCAGTGTGGGCAATTAGTTCAGAGACAGTGAATTCTCTTTTGGGACTTTCTCTTAATTTCTTCTTTGTCTTGCCTCTTGCGAACTCCGGTATGTTCTGCTTATAAGAGTCTTGTGTTTCTCTGATCAATTATATCGATCGACCTCATGAACTTGATTTTTTGACACTTGGTGGCAGAACAGCTGGTATTCAATTCTTACAAGCTCCTGTTCTTCACCCGGTAATGTACCATTAAACTTGAAATGTTTCCTTTGGTGCAATAGTGATAGTATTTTGTCATTCTGTTTTAAAATGTCTTCAACAAAAATCAACAGATGGCTGAAGGGTTATTCAACTTCGTGATAGCTTGGACACTCATGTTTGCTCCGTTGCTATACACAGACCGAAAGAGAGATGGATACAAAAGCTCTCTTGATGTCTTATGGGGTCTCATGATGTTCCTCACAAATAGTAAATGCAGCTTTGTGTTGTTTTTTTTTAATATCTAATAAGCTTAGTTTCTTCTTAAAGCACATCTCTAAAGTAGTTTATCGGTTCTGTTGATCTCGTGTTGCGAACAGCGTTTCTAATCCCATACATGGCTTTACGGCTCAGTGACGCTGACCAGAATGATAAATCTAGCAAAATGTCTCAACTTGGCGAAGCGATGACCAAAGGTGCGCCAATAGTTGGCCTGACCGGAGCTACGGTGTGTCTGATATCAACATTGTGGTCTCTCTATGGTCGAGCAGATGGAGATTTCGGTGGAATAATGGACAGATGGCAGTATCTCATTGGTTATTTGGGATCGGAGAGACTAGCTTACGCTTTTATATGGGATATATGTCTGTACACAATCTTTCAGCCGTGGTTGATTGGAGAGAACCTGCAAAATGTGAAGAAGGGCAAGATTGAGTTGGTGAGTTATCTTAGGTTTGTTCCTGTTTTTGGTTTGCTTGCATATCTTTTGTTTCTCAATCTCGATGATGAAGCAATTTAGTAAGTTATTTAATTGGTATACACAATCATGAATTGTATCAAATTTAATTATATTGTGGAAAATTTGATTGTATTTGTAGCTAGAAATTTAAAAACATCACTGACAATGAAAAAAAAAATCGTAAAACATCAATTTTTTTTTGGTACTATGATACTATTACTATCCATACAACCAAACAAAGTTAACGAGAAAATTGACATACACAGTTGACATTTGATATCTTTTTGTACTATTAACATGTACAATTTACATGTAAATTGACATATACAATTTAGACATAAAATTCATATACAATATTTTGTACTATCCATACAACTAAACAAATTTAACGAGGATATTGACATACTTTTTTTTGGGGCCAAAGTTGATACCTTATATTACACCATTTTTTACCAGTAATTATTTTTTCAAAAACTTAAAAGAGTACTTTCAAATATCTAAGCCATTGGAGAACTCGTGTTAATGAGAGGTCACATAAACGTCTTCTTTATGCGGATAAACTGATCAAGGCCGAGTAATGTTTTCACAATCTCCACATCACAAAACATACATTTGATCCCCCGTTGTTAACCTATTAAGTGTGGCCAACCAAGAGAGGAAAGCAAATTTCAGAGTTGAGTTTGGAAAGCAAAATGCGCTAGTCCATTGGTGTTGTTGTCCCCCACTGCGAATCAGAGACCAAGTGACTTTGGTGGAGAACCTTGGAACGAAATTATCCCTGGCCCTCGCCAAAGAACAATATCAACCTCTTCTTCACGATGCCTATCACACCTTGTCCAATTCATCCTCAATCTTATACAACAAGACCATAAGGTGTTGACGTCATCGATGCTGAAGAGCCGCAACGACTATAGCAGAGAGGGGAATCCATAGATCGATCACACCACGATCTCCTAGAGCAACATGAAGGGGACCAAGAGGACACCAGTTATCAAACCAGAAAGAGGTTTTCTTGCCACTTTGTACTTCCTTGTGCAGGAAATTTATGCCTGCAGTCGATACTTTAGGAGTTTCCTCCACATCCAGGAACAAGAGGTAATATCCCCCTTGATCAACCAAAAGGACTCGCCCCGAAGAAGCTCACGATTGATCCAATCCACCCAAAGTGAACAGCCCGAGACAATGCACCAGATAAGTTTAAAGCAGCTTACTTTTTTTGCTTCCACAATCGATTTTAAACCCTACCCGCCTTCCACTTTAGGCCGACACACATCCCGCCAAGCAACCTTTGCCTTAGTAGCATTCGAATCAGGACCTGACCAGAGGAAAGCCGAACAAATTCGTTCTATCTCTTCAATACATCCACTCTGTAAACGGAAAGCAGAAATCCAAAAATTAGTCAAACTTAAAATTACTGAACTTAGGAGTTGCAGTCTACCATCATAGGAGAGAAACCGATTCTTCCAGGAGCTTATACGGGAGTGCATCTTTTCCAACAGAGGGAGACAATCAACTAACGACATTTGTTTGGTCGGAAGAGGGAGCCCCAAATACCTGATCCATAGACCTGGATCTACCATCAGAAAACACCATAATGTTTTCAGCAAAACATAGGTGAGTAAGCTGCAAATTTTGACATTTCGGATAAAGCCAAACTCTCTATTCGCAGCAGCCTTATCTAGGATCTTGGACAAAACATTCATGCACATAACGAAAAGGTATGGCGAGAGAGAGCTGCCCTGATGCAGCCCGCGGGTACTTCTAAAAAACCCAGTCAGTTCCCCATTAACTTATAAAGAGAAAGAAGCAGTAGAAATGCACAGGGTGATCCAATGAGTAAACTGAGGCAAAAAGTCCAAAACCAAAAAAATATTAAGAATGAAAGACCACTGGACTAAGTCAAAAACCTTGGAGATGTCTAGCTTTATTGCGCAGCGAGGAGAGACATCTGGTTTATTATAGTCTTTGACAAGCTCAGTCGCAAGAAATAGATTCTCTATCGGTAGCCTATCTTTGATAAATGCAGACTTTGGAGCAATAAATCCAGGCAATAGTCGCTTAAGTCTGTTGTCAAGAATCTTTGAAATGGCCTTGTATAGCACATTACAACAAGATATTGGTCGGTAATCTTTCATTGCCCTTTCATCAATTTTTTTTAGAATCAAAACAAGAATAGTCGTATTCAAACCCTTTTGTAGAAAACCATACACAAAAAGATTGTACAAAAAAAGATTGGTTTATCTATCTTTTTTGATAAACTAGTTTAGCACACCTGTATTCATTTCACAGAAAAAAAACACTTGAATCTACTAAACGAAATGTTATTATGGGTTTAAACCGAAGCTAAATTAAAAATAAAATATTACTACACTACAAGATTTTTGTAGTGATATATGAAATGTTATTTGAGTTAGTAAAAAAAAAATGATTGCCAACAATAAACATATGTTATGTGTACAACCCTATAAACATTCAATTATGATGTTTTGTTGACCGGCGTTGACCAGAAAAGTATTTAATTTTTTTAATAGGAAAAGGTATATTTTGTTATAGTTTTATAACAAAATGTACTACATATAAAATTTGGTGGTATAGTTATATTTTTGTAAAATTATACAAATTATTTATTTTTTTCATTTATTTATCATTTGTTTATCAGAAATAAATAAAAAACCGTTATTATTTTTCTGATCAACGCCGGTCAACACCGGTCAATGCCGGATTTCGGTCAACAAAACACCGGAATTTGATGTTTATGACGTTGTTCACATAACATATGTTTGTTTATGCATGTTTTTATACGATGACAATAATTCATGTAGTTAACAAAATATATATATTGTTTATATATGTCACTATGTGTTAGCATATATTTAAGGAAAAATGATTGCCAGCTACTTGAAGTATAGGCCAACACATGGCGACACATACAAACAATATAAATGTCTTGTTAACTACGTGAACTATTGTCATCATATAAGGACATCCATAAACAAACATAAGTTATGTGTACAACACCATAAACATTTAACTCCGGTGTTTGATTGGCCAGAATCCGGCGTTGACCAGTATTTACCGACGTTGACCATTGTTAACCGGCGTTGACCAGTATTGACAGACGTTGACCAGAAAAAATATTCAAAATTTTTTTTTTTTCTTTTTTCCTAAAAATAATATTTTTTTTTGCTTTTATGTATTTTTGATAAATAAATAAAAAATATAAATGATTTGTATAATTTGTAAAAACAAAATATAACAACAAAAAAAATAATAGAAAATTATATACCAAAAAAATTAAAAATTTTATGACAAACAAAATTTGTGGTATCTAGTAACTAATTTTGTTAATACATAAAATATACCAAAACAATATAATATAACTATACCACCAAATTTTTATGTGTAGTAGATATTTTCATAAAACTATAACAAACATATACATTTTCCTTTTAAAAATCATTTTTTATTTTGTAATTTCAAAGGTAGGGGTTTTAAATATTTTTTTCTTTTTTACTTATTTATAAGATTATGTCATTTGAAATATTTTTTTCTTTTTTTCTTATTTATAAGATTATTGCCAACTATTTCTTTGATTTTACACAACCAACCTTTGATTTTACAAAATCAACTTTTTTTTAATTATGTCTTTCATGTAAATAAATAAATTTTTTATTATTTTCTTCTTCTTTTTTTCTTATTAAAAACAAATAAATAGTTGGCAATGTCTTGCATATATTTCAAATGACAGAATCTTATAAATAAGTAAAAAGAAAAAAATATTTAAAACCCCCACCTGGTGGAAGCCCCTTTGGCCCTGTGGTTGGCCTAGGGTTCATTAATGCTTCTCTGAAGTTTGAGCCACAGATAATGCGATTTATTAATTGTGCAGATTAATGAAGGCAAATTTAGAGACGATCTCCAGTGATGCGTAATTATCGCCGTTTGCCGTGATTCTACATACACATGAAAGTGAGCATAGAGAAAGAAGATGATCATCAAGAACATGGAGCAAGCGAGCAAGAGTGTTTGTAGTGAATCTAATAGGATTGGAAGGAATTGTCCATAATAGAATCATATGTAATTATTTTCATAATTTGCAATTAATAATAAATCCAGACGATTAAAAAAAAAAAAAAAAAAGGCCA